>NC_068440.1:15274411-15436911 GCF_023373465.1 Oncorhynchus keta
CCTATTTTTGACCAGCTAATAGCCTAACCATCGCTCAAGCAACATTAACGTTTGAACTAAACGTTCAAATCCTGTTGCTGCAGGATTATTTTGCTGTGGCAATATAGGTCAAATTAAAATCCTACATATGTACAGTACATCTCTCTCTCTGTCTCTCTCTCTCTCTGTGTGTCTCTCTCTGTCTCTCCATCTGTCTCATTCTCTCTCTCCATCGTGTTCTCTCGCTATCTCTCTTGCTCTCTCGCTCGCTCTCTCTCTCTCTTTCACAAAGTATACATCTCTCTATGGATGTTAGTGAGAACATGTTGACCTCTGCAGCAACAGTAACAGGCAGAATGATCTAGATGTGTCCAAGTGCATTCTCCACCAATTGGTGGGTGTTGCCAGTAATGTGCACGAAGCCAGGATGTTACTTATCTACATTACAGGGTCTTGGAGAAGCTGATAACCTTTGAAATGAAGGGGGACGGGAGCTGCTGTGGTCAAAACAAGAGCTCACTATTTGTCTGTAACATGCTCTGCGTGGCTCATAACTTATGGATCCCTTTTTGAGGATCACGTTTTTTCTCCGTTGTTTCGACAGGAAGGATGGACTCACACTGACAATGAATCACCAGTGAGGGTTCTACATGAAATGTCAAATACTTCTGGATCAATACTTTGGCCTGTACCTCTGTCTGTGAGTCTCCTCGCCTCCTCGTTAAGTATGCCTCTGACCTATAGATCCCTTCACAGCCTACAGACAAACATGCCCAGACTCCAAGAGGTATCCCTTTGAATTCCACCAGAATCCATGTGCACGATGACTAAAGATGACAAAGAAAAATAGTCTGTGTTATCAGCAAAAGATTATCATCCGCCTATGAATAAGGTGAGTGACTTGATATTCAATTTCATCATAACATGAAGTGCCACAATAAACTGAACCCAAAGTAATTTCACGCTGCCTCACAACCTTCTAAACAACAAGAATAGAGGAGGGTAATGCCATCTTCTGGAGAGTCTGATTATAACAGATATTTCCATGACGGAAAATTGGATTGGTAAATGGAATGGGGTGGCTGTGTGTAGCCCACAGGAGGCTGCTGAGGGGAGGACGGCTCATAAAAATGGCTTGAATGGAGAGAATGGAATGGTACAACCACATGGAAACCATGTTGTTGATTCATTTGTTAACGTTGCATTGATTCCGTTCCAGCCATTACTATGAGCCCTTCCTCCCCAATTAAGGTGCCACCAACCTCCTGTGGTTTAGGGCTACAGCAGTAGGCCTATGTCGTTGTGTCAGAAAAGGGTATGTGTTTGTGGTTAACCATATTGCTACCAGAGTTAAGGATGTTGGTGGGACTGAGAGAGCAGATTCTGGAGACGAAACCTATAGAGAACAGAGACAGCATAAGTTCTAACATCTATGAAGACGCTCGTTAACTGGCATCTGAGTTCTGCGACAGCTTTATTTGGTGAAATGATCATGGCTTTGATTTGAGGGGGTCTGACTAAACCATGCTTAACTCTACAACAGTGTTGGCGAGTAGTTCCCTTACATGTAAATTCAACTAGTAATAGAACTACATTTTTGGACTAGCATTGTAGTTTTTTCAGTACATAATTCGTTTTTTGCCATGTACTGGTGTAGCTAACTACCTGAACTGCCCGTAACATTTTTGCACACAAAAAAAGTACTAAATTATTAGCACAATAACTACACCCTTGTTTATTTCTCTCTCTGACCACTGGGCTAACCTGACACACTCCGTCTCTGGATGTCACAAAGAGCTCACTACACTGTGAACATTTGATGTGTTCCTGTAGGCATGTTTCTTAACTTGACATTTCAGATTCTGACGAGGTAGTTTTGATCAGTGTACTACTTTTTCAAAGTAACTTTAGTTAAACAAGCGGTAGCTGTACTGTATTTTAACATCTTCCAGTGTGAGTAATTGGTAGCTTGGTAAACTATATTTTTAGACTAGCTTCCCCAACAACAGATACAGTATATCTGTTAATTTTGTGGTGGTGTGTAGGCCACACAAGGTCAGGTCACTCCTGATCCGTCTAGCCACTGTTTATTCTCATATGGTGGTGAACTGAACTCCACATGCTCATAGTGAACGCTTGACTACCCCTGCAGGACATAACTTCAGCAGAGACCACACTATAGGTTCACAGTAGAGACCCGCACCATGTCACGACACACCACCTCTGTAACCGGGTAGAAACCAGTAGATCCACCATCTCTGTAACTGGGTAGAAACCAGTAGACCCACCAGCTCTGTAACTGGGTAGAAACCAGTAGAACCATCAGCTCTGTAACTGGGTAGAAACCAGTAGACCCACCAGCTCTGTAACCAGGTAGAAACCAGTAGATCCGCCATCTCTGTAACTGGGTAGAAACCAGTAGACCCACCAGCTCTGTAACCGGGTAGAAACCAGTAGAACCATCAGCTCTGTAACTGGGTAGAAACCAGTAGACCCATCAGCTCTGTAACTGG
This sequence comes from Oncorhynchus keta, assembly GCF_023373465.1. Lineage (NCBI taxonomy): Eukaryota > Metazoa > Chordata > Actinopteri > Salmoniformes > Salmonidae > Oncorhynchus > Oncorhynchus keta. The sequence continues at coordinate 15,276,904 of NC_068440.1, forward strand.
GTAGAAACCAGTAGACCCATCAGCTCTGTAACTGGGTAGAAACCAGTAGACCCATCAGCTCTGTAACTGGGTAGAAACCAGTAGACCCACCAGCTCTGTAACCAGGTAGAAACCAGTAGAACCATCAGCTCTGTAACTTGGTAGAACCCAGTAGACCCACCAGCTCGGTAACCAGGTAGAAACCAGTAGAACCATCAGCTCTGTAACTGGGTAGAAACCAGTAGACCCCACCAGCTCTGTAACTGGGTAGAAACCAGTAGATCCACCACCTCTGTAACCAGGTAGAAACCAGTAGACCCACCAGTTCTGTAACCGGGTAGAAACCAGTAGAACCATCTGCTTTGTAACAAGTAGATGCAGAGATTATAATGCATCCACAGAAATATATTGTACCGTAGCCTAGAAAATACCTAACCTGGTCCCAGATCTGTTTGTGCTTTTGACCATTGTCAATGCCATTGTCAAGATAAACATTTGGCAAGACAATTCCATAAGGAGAGCAGAAACAGACTGGCACACAGGCTAGAAAATACCACCTAGGTTGTCCATCACAATGTCAATGGTTTGATAGATTTATATCATATTTATAAAAGAAACATTATATTCAGACATAAATGTTGATAGAAGTGGTGTGCTTGCTGGCACTACAACCCATCATGTTTTAATTCAATAAATCTCATTAAACATTTTTTTAATATGACAAATAATCATTTCCTTCTGCTTGTTTCCAGTGGATTTGACACATCTGTCTATAGTACAGCCGATGTTTCTTCATATGATCTTTTTCATGATTTATATTCTGACACATACCATCTATAACCTCTGAACAGAGAGAGCAATCTTTAATACAATGGGATGAAACTGAGAAATTGATTCCATTGTGTGTGGTCAGTAATTATGAAAGGGGTAGAGATAGAGGGGGAGAGAGATAGAAAGAGAGATTTTCTCTGTGCAGTGGTGTAGAACATTGTCCCCCTGTACGGTGGTGACCTGTAGAGGCCTGCCCAGGTGGACGGTACAGGACCAATCAGCAGCAGCCTCACTGAGCAGGTGGAATGACTTTCATGCCCTTTGAGTCAAATCTATTAGACATGTTCAGCTCTCTGTAAGGCTACTTGCACTTACCGACTTAGCAAACAGATGTTTGCCCTCGAAGGGAGAATAGTGGAATGTGTTGCACACTATGACTTAGTTATCTGCAGTTGAAGTCGTAAGTTTACATACACCTTAGCCGAATACATTTAAAATCAGTTTTTCACAAATACTGACATTCAATCCTAGTAAAAAAGACCCTCTTTTAGGTCAGTTAGGATCACCACTTTATTTTAAGAATGTGAAATGTCAGAATAATAGTAAAGAGAATGATTTATTTCAGCTTTTATTTCTTTAATCACATTCCCAGTGGGTCAGAAGTTTACATACACTCAATTAGTATTTGGTAGCATTGCCTTTAAATTGTTTAACTTGGGTCAAACGTTTCACGTAGCCTTCCACAAGCTTCCCACAATATGTTGGCCCATTTCCTCCTGACAGAGCTGGTGTAACTGAGTCAGATTCGTAGGCCTCCTTGCTCACACACTTTTTCAGTTCTGCCCACAAATCTTCTATAGGATTGAGGTCAAGGCTTTGTGATGGCCATTCCAATACCTTGACTTTGTTGTCCTTAAGACATTTTGCCACAACTTTGGAAGTATGCTTGGGGTCATTGTTCAATTGGAAGACTAATTTGCGAGCAAGCTTTAAGTTTAACTGATGTCTTGAGATGTTGCTTCAACAATATATCCATGTAATTTCTTGTCCTCATGATGCCATCTATTTTGTGGAGTGCACCAGTCCCTCCTGCAGCAAAGCACCTCCACAACCTGATGCTGCCACCCCTGTGCTTCACGGATGGGATGGTGTTCTTTGGCTTGCAAGCCTCACCCTTTTTCCTCCAAACATAACAATGGTCATTATGGCCAAACGGTTCAATTTTTTGTTTCATCAGACCAGAGAACATTTCTCCAAAAAGTACGATCTTTGTCCCCATGTGCAGTTGCAAACCGTAGTCTGGCTTTTTTATGGCGGTTTTGGAGCCGTGGCTTCTTCCTTGCTGAGCGGCCTTTCAGGTTATGTCGATATTGGATTCGTTTTACTGTGGATAGAGATACGTTGTACCTGTTTCCTCCAGCATTTTCACAATGTCCTTTGCTGTTATTCTGAGATTGTTTTGCACTTATCTCACCAAAGTACGTTCATCTCTAGGAGACAGAACATGTCTCCTTCCTGAGCGGTATGACGGCTGTGTGGTCCCATGGTGTTTATACTTGCGTACTATTGTTTGTAGAGATGAACGTGCTACCTTCAGGCGTTTGGAAATAGCTCCCAAGGATGAACCAGACTTGTGGAGGTCTACCATTTTCTGAGGTCTTGACTGATTTCTTTTGATTTTCCATCCTTGTCAAGCAAAGAGGCACTGAGTTTGAAGGTAGGTCTTGAAATACATCCACAGGTACACCTCCAATTGACTCAAATTATGTAAATTAGCCTATCAGAAGCTTCTAAAGCCATGATATCATTTTCTGGAGTTTTCCAAGCTGTTAGTGTATGTGAACTTCAGACCCACTGGACTTGTGATACAGTGAATTAGAAGTGAAATAACCTGTCTGTAAACAATTGTTGGAAAAATGACTTGTGTCATGCACAAAGTAGATGTCCTAACCGACTTGCCAAAACTATAATCTGTTAACACAAAATTTGTGGTGTGATTGAAAAATGTGGTTTAATAACTCCAACCTAAGTGCATGTAAACTTCCTAATTCAACTGTACGTTACAGTAATGAAACTTGTGTTATATTGTACTGTACTGTGCAACATAATATTAGAAAGATGAGTGAGATCATAGTTTTTTATGTACTGGTAAGGTTAGTAAATATCATACAGAAAATGCATGGTTTTCAGAGGGTTCAGTTAAGGAGTATTTTGTGGGATACAGTCCTATTAAACTGCACAACCATATGGTACTAGCCTTTTTTTAGGGGGTAGATCAGCTATAATATTGAAGGTAGATTGTGACTACCATCAATGTAATTGTCTGCATAATTTCCAATCCCCCATGATTTTTGTAAATATATATATCAAATACATATATTTTCCTTTATTATTTTCCCCTAACCCTGAAACCCTCCCCTAATTGGAGTAAACTAATGAACGACAACACTTAGGCTTCTACTTCCAACTTATACAGTACTATATTTGTTTTTACAGACAGTATATTTTACAATAGTTATCTTTTTGTTTGTTTTTAGTCCCATCCTTCACCCTTTATGCTATAAGGCTTTGTTCTCTGATGGTTGTAGTCACCTGTACTAAGCTTAATACAGACATATTGCATTTACAATGGGTTTCTTTAGCTGAGAACAAAGAAGGCAAGCTCCACAATTGCATAAAGAAACATACTTTTTTTATTATAATATAATGTTGATATTGTTTATCATAATGTTCTGAAATATATGTATGTATATTTTTTACATGGGCACAAGCTACTAAGGAACACATACAGTAAGCAAACTTAGAAAAATATTAGATTAGTATTATTGGCACAGATTAAGTTCTATTATATTGTTAGCAAAAAAGAAAATACTTGATTAAATAAATAAATACAATGTCACTCACAAGTCAAATGTTTTTATGGAACATTCACACCAAACAGCTGGAAATGGGTCATAATCCTCAGCAGACAGACGATGATAACAAATAAAACCACTACACAAACATGTCACAAAGCTGCCTTGGAGCATTTTATGCAAAAGCACACATAGAGGACACACGCGCGTACACACACACACACACACACACACACACACACACACACACACACACACACACACACACACACACACACACACACACACACACACACACACACACACACACACACACACACACACACATTACAGGAGGCTGCTGAGAGGACGACGACAAATCATTTTAGCTGGAATGGAGTGAACGGAATGGTGCTCGATACCATACCATGCATGCCATTCCAGCCGTTACTATGAGCCCGTCCTCCCCAATTAAAGTGCCACCAACCTCCTGTGACACAGTGTAACACAGTGTAACACTGTGACACAGTGTAACAAAGGACGATTCACTCTCCCAATGACAAATAATAATCAAATAAAATAGAAAAAGTCAACATATCAGGGGTTGCTTTGCTGGACAGAGGTAAGTCATGTCTTCTGTAGGAAAATATGAATGTTTTAAATCATTTGAAATGGGAAGTGTTTGTCTTCATAACAGCACCAGAACAGCAGCCCTCTCTGACTGTGTGAAGCAGGCATGTTTTTTCCCATCAGAATGTTTTGCTAAACCAAAGCAACATAAGGCATAAAGTCCATGTAGGCCTACAGCTACTGTATTATGTACCTTCAGGGAAAACACAGAAGCTCACAAAAAAACTAGTATGACATGTCAATGAATTAAACCACACAACCTGTAAAGCATGAATATTAAAATCCCAATCCACACCTGCCCTTGGAGAGCATGAAAACTCAAATCTTAAATTCACGAAATATGTGGCCCTTTGGACAAACAGATCGTGGCCCTTTGGACAAACAGATCGTGGCCCTTTGGACAAACAGATCGTGGCCTTTTGGACAATCAGATCATGGCCCTTTGGACAAACAGATCATGGCCCTTTGGACAAACAGATCATGGCCCTTTGGACAAACAGATCATGGCCCTTTGGACAAACAGATCATGGCCCTTTGGACAAACAGTTCATGGCCCTTTGGACAAACAGTTCATGGTCTTTTGGACAAACAGACCATGGCCCTTTAGACAAACAGATCATGGCCCTTTGGACAAACAGATCATGGCCCTTTGGACAAACAGTTCATGGCCCTTTGGACAAACAGATCATGGCCCTTTGGACAAACAGATCATGGCCCTTTGGACAAACAGTTCATGGTCTTTTGGACAAACAGATCATGGTCTTTTGGACAAACAGATCATGGCCCTTTGGACAAACAGATCATGGCCCTTTGGACAAACAGTTCATGGCCTTTTGGACAAACAGATCGTGGCCTTTTGGACAAACAGATCGTCGCCCTTTGGACAAACAGATCATGGCCCTTTAGACAAACAGATCATGTCCCTTTTGGGGGTAAAAGCAAACAGGCAAGAGGGATGTCAGAAGGAAATTCTGCATGAAGCCTGCTAGCTCTACCAGACTGCTGACACAGCTTCTGTAGAGGTTTCGCAACCAGCCATTCCCTCATTGTCCTGACGGGAACAACCCAGCCCCCTTTCTATTGCTGTGTGTGTGTGTGTGTGTGTGTGTGTGTGTGTGTGTGTGTGTGTGTGTGTGTGTGTGTGTGTGTGTGTGTGTGTGTGTGTGTGTGTGTGTGTGTGTGTGTGTGTGTGCGTACGTCTTAACGGAAGCCATTTAATTAAAGTCAATCCCAGTGACACTCTGCTTACCAGTCAGCACTGCAGCAAACAGAGCAGAGACGACTTGGAGATGTCACCTTTTGCACTGCAAGGACACTAGGAAAGGGCTTTAATGACAGTGACAGCAGAGCACCAGGAGATGGGACATTACAATAGGAGACGAGTAAGGTCAAGCTTTGTCGCTTGCCGCTAGCTGCATGGGCACATCTTTGAAAGCTGACCCGCGAGCGGAGAACGGAGTATGTACAATATCAATTGAAACAGCCATACACGAAGGACAATGTTGGAGTGCAAGGACTTCGTCAAGCAAGTGTATCTGTAGGTCTACTTGCTGTAAACGTCCAGCATGAAGTGTACTTGTCAGTCAAACCAGTGCAAAGAATAACTACAGGTCTGTGTCGGTATATGAAAATGTAAACATTCATTTAATCTCGATGGACAGAAGCATAGTACCTACTAGTAAGTGCCCATAGTAGAGACACTGTTCTGGGATGCAGGGTGACTCCCTCCTTTTTATACTGTTCCTGGCACAGACAAGGTAGCGACATTAAAGGTTCAATGCATACAAAATCTAACTCTAAAAGCAGCGCACGTACAGTATGAGAAATCAGAGAGAGATCTATAGGTCATTTCCAAGGGATATGAGCCATAGTGATTCATACTTCAAATCTATTTCAAATATTAATCAACCAAGATAAATTACACAATGGACTCAGTCACAGTAATACTCATATCTCAGTATAGTAATACTCATATCTCAGTAGTAGTAGTAGTAATACTCATATCTCAGTATAGTAATACTCATATCGCAGTAGTAGTAGTAGTAGTAATACTCATATCTCAATAGGATCACTACAGTCGGTAGAAGGTACATAATAGCTTATGAAGGAAGTTGGGATATACCTTATTTTAAAGAACACAAAGGCATTACAAGGTTGATAAGCCTTCAACTCAACTCAGCAGTTTGATGGACACACAAATGCTTTCAACAAACATACACTTTTTTAGATATGTAATATACTGTATATAAACGTATACAATAAATATATAGACCACCTTTTTCTGGCATTGTATGTATAGAAGGTTCACCTCTTGATTTGGCCTTCATGTTATGTGTTGAAATTGTATGATATAAAATCCACAACACAATGGTCATAGTCTGACAAACGTATGGATATGGTATAATTTAAAATACATAATTTAAAATGATATATAAATAATTTTCTTAAAAAGAAACGTTTGTACAATATAACATCACCACAGTTCTATGTGGAGTTTGATACGTCTATTATAACATTTACAATTACGGAGTTAAATTCCAAACAACTATCTCCTTCGTTTTTTAAACAAATGCATACATGTACTCCTTCGTCCAGTGATTCGTAGATCCTTCGTCCAGTGATTCGTAGATCATTCGTCCAGTGATTCGTAGATCCTTCGTCCAGTGATTCGTAGATCCTTCGTCCAGTGATTCGTAGATCCTTCGTCCAGTGATTCGTAGATCCTTCGTCCAGTGATTCGTAGATCCTTCGTCCAGTGATTCGTAGATCCTTCGTCCAGTGATTCGTAGATCCTTCGTCCAGTGATTCGTAGATCCTTCGTCCAGTGATTCGTAGATCCTTCGTCCAGTGATTCGTAGATCCTTCGTCCAGTGATTCGTAGATCCTTCGTCCAGTTATTCGTAGATCCTTCGTCCAGTGATTCATTCAGACTAGCCACTTCAGGTCAGGATACATACCAAAATGAAATGTTCTTGATTTGGTAGCGCTTTGGGATGAACATTAGTTGTACATTATACTGACTACACTTTGAGATGAAGGGGTAAGGGATGAAGGGGTAAGGGATGAAGGGGTAAGGGATGAAGGTGTTCATAAGGCCTATACAACACCAGTATGAGCCACACGATGCACCACGTCAGTTGTTTCACTTGACATACTTGTATACAGATGTTAATATGGATGGGATGTATAGAGCTTATGACCACCTCTTTGACAACAGGGGTAACATAGGTATACATACTTTAAATATACACTGTACATAGTCATGGTGCAACCCCCTTTCTCTCACCAAATCCTCCTATCCTGTTAACCACAACAAAGAGATCTTCATATACACCTAGAGCCTCTCTGAGCCAGTTTCTCTAGAGCTACAGCTCAATTTGAAGTAGTGGTTCTACTTTTTTAAATATTTGAGCCTCTATTTAAAGGGATACTTCAGGATTTTGTCAATTAAGCATTTGCTTTACTTCCCCAGAGTCAGATGAACTAGTGGATACAATTTTTTTGTCAATGCATCCAGTATGAAGGAAGTCAGAGGTAGTTTCGCGAGCCAATGCTAACTAGAGTCAGCCCATTGACTGGAAGTCTGCTGTATCAACTAGCAGGCTAGCAGTTTCCATATACTTCCAGTCATTGCCCTAACGCTAGTTTGCAATTGTGCTCCTGCTAGTTAGCAACTTCCTTCAAACTGCACACAGAGACCTAAAAATGGAATCCACAAATTCATCTAACTCTGGGGAAATATCTAAAGGGCTTCATTGTCGAAAATCCTGACGTATCCCTTTAAAGTAGTTTGAAGTACTATTTGAAGTAGTTTTAAGTTCTATTTGAAGTAGTTGAGCCCTGCGACCAGGAAGAACTTCTCCAAGAAGAGTTCAGAGTCGAGCACAGCGATGTGAGCGGCTCGGCCAATCAGAGTGTTGGCGGTGTTGGGCAGGGCGTGGAACACATTCTGGCGAATCAGACAACAGTCCTTAGCCCCCACCAACGGCTGGAGTAGGTTGTTGATCATCTCTGTGTACACTGGACCTTGAATATGGAGACAGAAATACGCACGTCAACAGAGACAAAGGTACAGTACGTGATGACGATTGTTTACCATGCTAACCATGATTCTTAGATGTATTTGGTGGAGAATGCAAGCATCTGGTCTTTTTAATAGGAACATAGGAGCTGCAGTGAGTGGTGCTAACCTGTGGTCCTGTCTTTGAGTGCAGTCCTGCACATCTCTATCCTTGCAGAGTGGAAGGGAACATATCGGTCCTGAGGCGATGCCACCAACACCACATTCTTGAAGAACTGGAGCCCTGAGAAACCAGACAAACAGAGGGCGTAGACAGAGAGACAGAAATAGAGAGACAGAAAGTGTTTGTGGGTTATATTTCTATATTACTTGGTGCCATCATCATTGTTTGACAGCCCTCGACTGATGAGGCTGTGTTATTTCTCGTGTCTCCTGTCACTGTGCTCTTAAAAGAGTGCACTACTGGGTTTCAAATGACAGGGTTTGGATCATTTTGTCAGCCCGGCACAGCTCGAAGAAGAAAAGTGTTTTTCTGGCTTATGTACTTGGAGTCTTTGACAAACGGATGCTTTGTTCATCTCACACAGTGGGGGTGCTTCCCAGAACAGAGTTAGCTAGCTAGTGGAGTCTGTGTGTTAGCCAAATGACATATGGAAAGGAAAAGAGAAAAAAAAAGACAAGATGAACAACATTTTAATGAATATTTGAGCTCATTATGCTCTTACAATGTAGTTCCTCCTACATTATAGCCATACCTACCTGGTTTCTGACTGAGAAGATAGAGGAAGGTTTTCCGAGGATCGGTGTGATCTCTGCAGGTGAGCTGCAGCAACGATCCAGATTTCTTCAGCTTCTGCATCAGCCACAGACCTAAAACAACCACAGACGTCAGCCACAGACCTGTAACAACCACAGACATCAGCCACAGACCTAAAACAACCACAGACATCGCCTACAGACCGAAAACAACCACAGACATCACCTAGAGATCTAAAACAACCACAGACATCACCTACAGATCTAAAACAACCACAGACATCACCTACAGATCTAAAACAACCACAGACAGCCAGAGACCTGATTCAACCATCTGAATATAAGACACACACATCCCCCATTGAAGACAACCCTGGGATGATCTCAGGGCAGAGCTAAATACAGTACAATTAATACAGACTGGTAGGAAGCTGCTGAGGAGACAAAACCAGAATCAGAAACAGTCTTTGGGGTAATACAGTATATATAGTCTGCACTGTTTCTATTCTCCATGCTAAGTCAACGATGCATGTATGTATGTTTTGCAAGGATTACAAAGACCTAAGTAAGTAGGTAAGTATGCTGACCCGACCTCCCTCCCTACCTCACCTGTGCTGACCAGCGTGCTGTTGTTGTACAGCGTTCCCAGGTGTGGTCCGGACAGAGACAGGAAGGTGTGCAACTTGACCAGGTAGCAGCGGAACCGAGGCCTTGTCAGCACCGACCGGATAATCACGTTCCCCAAAGAGTGACCGATGAAACTGAGGGTCGGAAAAAGGAGACAAACAGAACCGACAAACAGAACAGAAACAAAACAGACAAACAGAAGAGATCAATACATTACTCTGCTGCTGCCCAGGTCTCGTTAGACCTAAAGAATGATCAAATGAAAAGACTGCCAAGACTGACTGCACAGTTTCTTATTATAGAATAGAAACTTTGCACAGCAAGAAGTGCCTCCAATTTACTCTATCAGTATAACGTGTTCAGGACGAGGGTAGCTCATCCCAATCTAGCCCCTTGAGTTTTGTCAAGAAAATAGATCTTTATGTTTTTAACTCCATAGAGATGATTAATGTCCAAATAAGCGTCCTCCAAAGCAAGGTAACGTCTTGACGTCTTAATGGCTAAGATAGTAATTAGCTGCTTTACCCCAGTAGTCCACGGGGCGTTAGATTTCCTTAGATGTTAAGTTCTCATCTGCTAATTACAGTAGTATCACCGTCATCACAGTACTGGGCAGCATCCCTTAACACCAGCTACAAACCACCTCATCTGTTTCCTCGAACACTAAATATAGTGGAGGCGATGAGGAGAGAGACAGCTGCTACTGTGGCACTCCATGTCTTTAGTCACATTTCTCCAGAGTATAAACTATGTTGAAAAGAATGCATACTTAAATAGCACACATGGAAACTCAGATAGGAAAATTGGCATATTTAGGGCAATTATTGTACATGATGAATCACTGTACTTGATTTGGATCCATTAGTGTTCTGCTGTGGAGAGAAATATGTTTCAGTTCTTCACATCAAAGACAATGCTAAGTGGTTGAAAGTGCATGGGAATATCCCCCATTACTCGGTTATTAAAACCTTCTCTAACTCAGAGGGGGCTGGTGGGAGGAGCTATAGGAGGACGGGCTCTATGTAATGGCTGGAATGTGAAGAAATAGAACGATATGAAATACATTAAACATATGGAAACCGGTTGACCCCGTTCCATTTCTTCCATTGCAGCCATTACAATGAGCCCATACTCCTATTGCTCCTCCCACCAGCCTCCTCTGCTCTAACTGGCAATCAGTTTGATAGGGTTGAGGATTGAACTGAGATAGGGGGGTTTTCTCATTTGGGCAAAAGGCCGTACTCTGTCCTCTCCTCCGTGCCCCGGAAACCGATAAGTGGTCGAGGAGTGTGTCAATTCATTAGTCGGCAAACAAAAGTGTCCTCCACTTCTCATCGAGGATACTCATGTCTATCCTAAGGTGGAAGAGCATTTAAATCTGCCACAACCCCTTTGAATCAGCTTTCATGTCAGAGGACAAAGAAACATGCACATGTTTAAAAACAACTCATTTTGTCATCTATAACATGTCTTGCACAACTAACTTCATTTGTTTGATCACTTTACACATTTATTTGGGGATCCACCCCTGTAAACATCATTTGCCTAATGACGGCCGTCTCATTTCATCCACGTTCCCTTTCCTCGCAGACTCTCCTTTGACCTATTTCAAAAGGAGGCGCGAGAAGACAGAGGAGAGAGGACGCATACTCCTAGTGTGCTTTCTCCTCGTCTCCTTCTCAAAACTAATTGGAGGAGTAGGAACCTCTGCCTTTCTCATACAATGGGTTTTAAGAAGGTGACGAGGAGAGAGGACGTGAGGAGGATGCACTTGAATGCAATTCCCAGTGAATATCATAATGTTTTCATATGCTGCCATCTAGTGGCTATTGGGCTGTTTTGTTTCTCCATTGCCTCCTATTACTGTACCTGTGTCTTTATGTTATGTGGTAGTTAGAATACTAACATTAATGTTGTGTGGTAGGTAGAACGGACCATAATGTTGTGTTGTGGTTAGGACACTGACATTAATGTTGTGTGGTAGTTAGAACGGACCTTAATGTTGTGTGAGGATTAGGACACAGACCTTTTAATGTTGTGTGGCAGTTGGAACTGCATTAATTGTTGTGTGGTAGTTAAGGCAATGGGCCCAGTTGCATAAATTAGGGAGGCTGCGAATGTTTTCAGCTTTTTGTTAAAAATCGCACAAAATTTCAACGTCCTGCTACTCATGCCAGGAATATAGTATATGCATATGATTAGTATGTGTGGATAGAAAACACTCTGAAGTCTCTAAAACTGGTTAAATCATGTCTGTGACTATAACAGAACGTGTGTAGCAGGCAAAATCCCAAGGAAAACTGTTCACAAAAAAACAAAAACAAATATCCCTCCGCCAGTCAATGTATTGTCTATGGCCAGGGAAAATAGATCGCGCCCAGTTTACAATGCCTACAGCTTCCACACAATGTCGCCAGTACTGGCAATTCAGTTGTAGTTTATCCTTGGTGGGATGACAAATAGGCACTTCCTGTCTTCGGGTCCACCGAAGGAAGTTATTGTCACGAATCCCGCTTCCTGTGTCTGTGTTTGCCTGTGTTTCTGTCCTGGAGTGTGTTTCCGGTGTCCTGGAACGCACCCTGTCTGGTTGCCGGGCGAATTAGCTTGTTGGGAGATCGATGTTCACCCGCACCTGTATCCCATCAGTAATCTGCACACCTGTCCTGATCATCACCTCTCCCCTTCAAAGGCTCTGACCTGACATCCATTCCCTGCCGGATCGTTAGCCATGAACAGTATGTTGTGCCCACGAACCAGCCTCCAGTTTATAGAGTTTGTTTTATTGTTTTGTACGTCTTGCTTTGGCTTTAACTTACCGCCGTTTGTTTTGTCTACAGCCATTCACCCGGAACCCATCCCCCATCCCCATACCCCATCCCTGTCATACCCCATCCCTGACATACCCCATCCCTGTCATACCCCATCCCTGACATACCCCATCCCTGACATACCCCATCCCTGTCATACCCCATCCCTGTCATACCCCATCCCTGACATACCCCATCCCTGACATACCCCATCCCTGTCATACCCCATCCCTGTCATACCCCATCCCTGACATACCCCATCCCTGTCATACCCCATCCCTGACATACCCCATCCCTGACATACCCCATCCCTGTCATACCCCATCCCTGACATACCCCATCCCTGACATACCCCATCCCTGACATACCCCATCCCTGTCATACCCCATCCCCATCCCTGTCATACCCCATCCCTGACATACCCCATCCCTGACATACCCCATCCCTGACATACCCCATCCCTGTCATACCCCATCCCTGTCATACCCCATCCCTGACATACCCCATCCCTGACATACCCCATCCCTGTCATACCCCATCCCTGTCATACCCCATCCCTGTCATACCCCATCCCTGTCATACCCCATCCCTGTCATACCCCATCCCTGTCATACCCCATCCCTGTCATACCCCATCCCTGTCATACCCCATCCCTGTCATACCCCATCCCTGTCATACCCCATCCCTGTCATACCCCATCCCTGTCATACCCCATCCCTGTCATACCCCATCCCTGTCATACCCCATCCCTGTCATACCCCATCCCTGTCATACCCCATCCCTGTCATACCCCATCCCTGTCATACCCCATCCCTGACATACCCCATCCCTGTCATACCCCATCCCTGTCATACCCCATCCCTGTCATACCCCATCCCTGACATACCCCATCCCTGACATACCCCATCCCTGACATACCCCATCCCTGACATACCCCATCCCTGTCATACCCCATCCCTGTCATACCCCATCCCTGTCATACCCCATCCCTGACATACCCCATCCCTGACATACCCCATCCCTGACATACCCCATCCCTGACATACCCCATCCCTGACATACCCCATCCCTGTCATACCCCATCCCTGACATACCCCATCCCTGTCTGCTCCTCCACCCTGAACCCATACCCCATCCCTGACATACCCCATCCCTGACATACCCCATCCCTGACATACCCCATCCCTGACATACCCCATCCCTGTCTGCTCCTCCACCCTGAACCCATACCCCATCCCTGTCATACCCCATCCCTGTCATACCCCATCCCTGTCATACCCCATCCCTGACATACCCCATCCCTGTCTGCTCGTCACCAGTGTGTTGTTATCCATTGGATCAGCCTATCCACTCCCATCAACCCACCTCCGCTGCCCTCTCCTCCACCCAGAACCCATACCCCATCCCTGTCATACCCCATCCCTGTCTGCTCGTCACCAGTGTGTTGTTATCCATTGGATCAGCCTATCCACTCCCATCAACCCACCTCCGCTGCCCTCTCCTCCACCCAGAACCCATACCCCATCCCTGTCATACCCCATCCCTGTCATCGCCAGTGTGTTGTTATCCATTGGATCAGCCTATCCACTCCCATCAACCCACCTCCGCTGCCCGCTCCTCCACCCGGAACCCATACCCCATCCCTGACATACCCCATCCCTGTCTGCTCATCGCCAGTGTGTTGTTATCCATTGGATCAGCCTATCCACTCCCATCAACCCACCTCCGCTGCCCTCTCCTCCACCCGGGACCCATACCCCATCCCTGCCCTCTCCTCCACCCAGAACCCATACCCCATCCCTGTCATACCCCATCCCTGTCATACCCCATCCCTGTCTGCTCGTCACCAGTGTGTTGTTATCCATTGGATCAGCCTATCCACTCCCATCAACCCACCTCCGCTGCCCTCTCCTCCACCCGGAACTATCTACCTCCACGTTCTCATTGATTAATAAATACTCACCATCTTTATACTCACCTTGTCCTGGTCTGCTTCTGGGTCCAATTCTGGTAAACCCTGACAGTTATGAAAGGTAGAATATGGACGATGATTTCAAGACTTGCTGCTATCGAATACAGATCGCCCCGTGATCAATCTGATCGATTATTAACGTTTACTAATACCTAAAGTTGATTTACAAAAGTAGTTTGAAGTGTTTTGTCAAAGTTTATAGGTAACTTTTTTAATTTAAAAAAATGACGTTGCGTTTTGGAAACGTGCTTTTTCCTGGATCAGACGGGCTTCATAAATGGACATTTTGGGTATACATGGACGGATTTAATCGAAAAAAATACCCAATTGTGATGTTTATGGGACATATAGGAGTGCCAACAAAGAAGCTCGTCAAAGGTAATGAATGTTTTATATTTTATTTCTGCGTTTTGTGTAGAGCCGGCTACGCTAATTATTCTGTTTACGTCCCCTTTGTGTATTCCGGGGGGTGCATGCTATCAGATAATAGCTTCTCATGCTTTCGCCGAAAAGCATTTTACAAATCTGACATGTTGGCTAGATTCACAACGAGTGTAGCTTTAATTGAGTGCCCTGCATGTGAGTTCTAATGAAAGTTTGAGTTGTATCGAGTACTATTTGTTGGCGCTCTGAAATCTCCGCTGATTTTGATCCCTGTACAGGGACAGCAGCCGTAAAAGGATAAAACACCTTAAGTTCATTTCCCCCTCATCTCTTTCCTTAGTTTCCTTAACTTTAAGTCAGTTGCACAAAACATTTTAATGTGAATTCCCCCATGAAATTAGGTGAATAAGTTAAGGGTGACCGTGAGGTCCCTTAACAGCTTCATTCAGTATGGTTATCAATGCAAACAATTTGTGGAGGTGGATGTTGCTTTCATCTGCCCTTGTTACCAGCTAGTGACTTAGCCAAACAACAGAAGATGCACAATCCATGGCTACGACTGAAATGGGATACATTGTTGTACAACTGAATGCATTCAACTAAACCCCTCTGGATCAGAGCGGTGCAGGGGGCTGTCATAACAGACATCCACGGCACCCCGGGAACAGTGGGTTAACTGCCTTGCTCAGGGGCAGAACGACAGATTTTTACCTATTCAGTTCAGGGATTCGATCCAGCAACCTTTTGGTTACTGGTCCAACACTCTAACCACTAGGCCACTTGCCACTGGCAGTTAGCTGGCAGTTAGCTAGCGATATAGCTTGAAGTGCTAGAAAGTAATAAAAAAACAAGTTGAGAAAAAATGTACTACAAAAAATAATATGGTTATCCTGTCTTGATTGTAGAAGTTCTATTTTTCTATCTCACAAAATAAATGTGTGATAGTTACAACTGACCTTAAGGTTGTGTGGTGGTTAGGAGACTTGACCTTAATGTTGTGTAGTGGTTAGGATACTGACCTTATCCGTCCGACGGTGAGGTTGTACAGCTGAATGTGTTGGATGATCTCGTCTATTAGCCTGTCCGTCATGGTGTCAAAATCTGCAAACGTGTCAGTCTGCAGCCAAGTGAGAGGAAACAACCAACATATTTTTACATTTATTTAACCAGGAAATCCTATAGATACAAATACCTCTTTAACAAGGGTACTCTGGTATAAAGTAGCTACAATATAAAGCATATTCACAGGATTATCGATTTACAAAAATCTATATTTATTGTATTAATGTGCAGACAGAATATTCTGTATTTTACCTGGTTCCTCTCAGACATGAGGAAGTCCAGTCTGGACCCTGGTAAACCCAGCTCTATGAAGGTCTTCACCAGGCGAAGGTCTGCACTGTTCCCTAGGAGGACACAATAAAACAATACACCTTCAAACTGCTGGCCCCTGATCTGTATGTAAGCATAGAGGGGGGACTCAAACGATATTCTGGACTGTTCTGTTGTTTTGATTAAAGTTGCATTGTCCTAGCATTGGACAACATTGTATGCTGTTTTACCATCCAGGCCATGGACATATACAATCAGGTGGATCAGGTGATTGGTTGATTTAATTGATTGCTTGATTGATTGATTGTCTCACCATCAAGGCCGTGGACACAGACAACCAGGTGTATGCCATCCTCAAACTCCTCATCCTCCTCCTCAGGGGGGAAGTAGGGCAGGTCGGAGGCCAGGTGAGGGAGGTCACTGTACAGGGTTGCCTGGAACACCAGGTCTTTCATCAGATCCTCTTTGGACCTGTAGAAACTGGAAAACAGTGTGGGCAGAAGGGACAAGTGATGGTCAGAGGTGGAACCATTGTTGGAAATAACAACAGCATCATTATGGGAAATCACACACTCACAAGAACTCATCATCAAAGAGGTCAAAGAGCAAACATCTGACTTCCGTCTCATTCAAAGACTAGAAAGACAAAACAACTCACTGCAGCATCCTCTCGTTTGTGTCGTCGTCTGGCCCCAGGGAGTTGGACGAGGATGAGGAGATGATGCCGAAGGACCCCAGGGGCTGATGGGTAATGGGGGATGCGGCTTGTCGAGTGGAGATGCCGCTAATGGACGGTGAGTCCCGGAGGACGGAGGAGAAGGGAAGACAGGTCGGAGCGCAGGACACAGACATATTCACCACCTCCACCACCTTCCTGTTCATAAAGGACAGGCCTGACCCTGAGGTTGACCCCGAGCCTGACCCTGACTCCGAGCTACTGGGAATCTTAGCCGGCTTGGTCTGACTGGTGAGATCCAGCTGCTCTCGCTCGTTGGCCGGGAGCCCTATGAGGTCATCAGACCTGGCCCTATCATTGACAGTAAGGCCTATGAGGTGGATGGGTCTCTCTGTGTGGTTGGGGATAGAGGGGATAGGCCTGGGGTCATGGAGGCTCTTCCTCTGTGAGACCACCACTAGGTCACGCAGCCCGACCCGATGGAGGCTCTGGCAGGGAGTATGATGATGATCCAGTAGGTCCTGGTCAACAAGGTCATTCAACCCAATCTGATGGAGACTCTGACAGTCATTCCTGACTGGATTATCCTCCACATCATCCACCAGCACACCGCTGTCATGTTCACAGGGTTTTGTCTCACAGCTACAGGGGGCGAAGTCTACTTCACAGGGACCTGAGGCCACTGAGTTTGGGACACCACGGCTATCTCCTCTGTGATGTTTCTTATCCTCCATCTGACTGACTACAGCTGGATCCTTCACATCATCATGGCATTCAACATACTGTTGGAACAGCAAGACTTCCGGTACTCGACTAATGCCACTTAACACTGCTTTCATGTCCTGAGTGTCTGACAGGGCCACTGGCAAAGCAGAATCATTAGATCTAAGAGTTTCTTTAAGAACATGACAACTCTCTATATGAGCTCTGGTCACATGCTGGGGTGGTGAGGGCGCAGCTACCCAGTCCAACAGACCAACCTCAGGCAGCTCTCCCTCTTGGATGTCCTCTAGAGAGGAGTAGTTTCCCCCGGATAAGGACTCCTGGTGTCTAATCAAGTCCTCAGTCATTACATGGGTGGGAGCAGTGGAGATGGAGAAGCATCCCACCTCCTGGTCCTGGTACCCGCTGGTCCCCTCGCTCTCCGTGTCTACCTCCGCCTCCGCTCCTCCCTGGTCCTCTTCTGTGTCCTCAGGGCTGGAGATCTGAGGAGCTGAGACCGACTTGGTCAGTTTACTGAGCTGTTGCTGGTACCTCTGTTCCTCGTCGTCCTCGTAGGGCAGGGACGAGATGGAGGTGAGGGAGGCCTGGATACCCATACTGCCACCCCCTCCGCCGGGCAGGCTGCCCCCACTGGCTCCACTCTCTGTCTGCAGGCCCTCCAGGGAGCTGCGGTGGGCTGGGTGTCTCCTCTCCAGGCGCTGCAGTACCATTATCTCCTCCAGAGGGCGCCCTCCTCCAGTCCGGTGAGCGTCCAGGAGCCAGGCCATTGAGCTTGGCTCACTCTCGATGCCTGAGTCAGAGATGATGGAGGGGGAGCGGTTCATTATCTTTGGGCCCCCCACCCCCACCACCCCTCGGTGGGCCAGCTCTCTCCTCAGGTCCGTAGGTAGAGGGTGCGTGAGAGGATGATCTTTGAGTGCAGCCTGGGGGTAAGTGGTTAGACGGCTCAGAGGAACATACTTGCTGTCGTCGTCCATAGCAATGTCATTCTCTTCTACATCCAAGTCAATTCCTGTACTGATAATGTTCTGGTATCTCTGTGTGATGATGTCCTGGTGGTTCTCCAAGTCTTTCCAAGTCGTGTCTTCACGGTTAGAGGTATGTTGTGGGTCCGTACACTGTTTGTGGTTGGAGGAGATCATTAGCACTGCCTCTCCTCTGAATGGATCCACATCAGTGGGCCTGACTCTGATTATTCTCAGGCCTAAACCAGGGCTCTCCTCTGATTTATCCTCTGCCTTGGCCTGCTCCTCTGGATCCCCTGGCTGGACTGGTTCTCCCTGGTCTGGTTCTCCCTGGTCTGGTTCTCCCTGGTCTGGGTCTGCCTTGTCCGGGTCTGATGTCTCTCCTATCTTGTCAGTAATAATGCTCTGCACTCCTATGAGAGACCCGTGTGTAGACAGGTCCATGCAGTCCTCACTGTCTTTAGGTTCCTGGGTTGGTATTGCTGGTGAGCTGGTGAGCTGGTCCAGGGGAGGAGGGCTATTGTTGGCATCAGTGACAGGAAGGTCGGGGATGGCCTGCTCACTGGTGGACATAGGTGTTGGTATATATGATCCCCAATCTAGAAGGAAAGATGGATAAAAATGTTAGGTCTTACGCTAATACTAGATGTTTGAATTATGCTTATCTACACTACCTGAAAAGTAGGAATCTGAAACAGATAAAAGAGTATTGTTAGCACAAATAAAAGCAGACTCAGGCCAGTATTCAAAATAAAACAGATTAACAACCTATGGACTACTTAAAGGTGAATTCTTGTTGAGCCATCAGCGATTATGATCTCTGCGAATGTAGAGGAAAATGTCTTTAAATGTACAAAGCTGCTGAATGAAATCCCGGACTTAGTCAACTCACCTGTCCGTGGAGACTCTACATATCTATCTTCGAAGATGATAGGCAGGCTGTTCCAGTCTCCGTCAATGTCCAGGCATTCTACAGGTAACGGTGGCATCCTGGTCAGGTAGTTGGAGCTACGCACCTCCACAGCTATCTGACCGTGTCTGTTGATCCTTCAACCAGGAGAAAGAAGATAGAGGAAGAAGACGATGTTAAGAGGAGAAAGAAGAAGAAGATGACTTTTTGCTATCTATCATAACGACTCGAACACATTGGACTTACATTTCCTCCATTCATAGAATGAAATCTCAGGTGAAGCATGAACATAACATTTTGTGTAAAACAGAGTGACAAAACTACATCATGCCAATACTCACAGGTCCTCTTGAAATGTCAGGGATGTCTCTTTGGGGTGTTCTGTGAAGAAGTATGCCTCTGAAAACCGCCTGACCTGACACCAGCACAAAATACAAATGAGAACCACCTTCATTTTCTCACTGAGAAACCTACAGAGTTAGTACTGTATGCATGAAAGGCAAAGATTTGATCTTCAAAATGGTGTAAAAGTTAATAGTGTAAAAATGGTTCAAATATAGGTAACTCCCAAAATAAAGGAAACACTTGAGTAAATGAGCGGGACGATGTATTTTGAAAGCAGGTGTTTCTACACAGGTGGGTCCTGAGTTAGTTACGAATTAACGTTACATCATACTTAGAAAATGCCCAGTTGCCCATTATTTTGGCTAGAAGAGATCTTAGTGACTATGAAAGAGGGGTCTCAAAGGAGTATAGGAGGTTTAACGGATGTGAGTGTGTGAGTGTGTGAGTGTGTGAGTGTGTGTGTGTGTGTGTGTGTGTGTGTGTGTGTGTGTGTGTGTGTGTGTGTGTGTGTGTGTGTGTGTGTGTGTGTGTGTGTGTGTGTGTGTGTGTGTGTGTGTGTATATCTGTATCTCAGTCACAAGGGGTCTCATTGATAAATCGTGCGTACTTAGAAAATATATCCCAAAGTGTGCTTGTGCCGGTTTTCCAGCAAAAGTTAGC
The DNA here is from genome assembly GCF_023373465.1 of Oncorhynchus keta. Lineage (NCBI taxonomy): Eukaryota > Metazoa > Chordata > Actinopteri > Salmoniformes > Salmonidae > Oncorhynchus > Oncorhynchus keta. Next base: position 15,297,296 of record NC_068440.1, read on the forward strand.
GTTTATAAAAATGTAACTTAACGTGACAATTTCCTTTCCTCCACGCAAACTTCAGACCATGCGTACGTACATCTTATAGTGGTTGAAGTATTGTATTGCAAGCAGGTATTTTGTGGGGGATATGATGACAGGCTTATTGATCAAATAATCATAATAACACGATGTAGCCTATTTCCTTTAGTTGGAATGTAAAATAATTAGACATAGGAATCCATTTCCTATTTCTGTCATTTTTTAAAAAACCATTGCAGAATAAATTCCCCACCTTTCGTAGCTGTGATGGGTTCACATTACTGATGGTACCAGACGACACATCACCATGCGCATCTCTAATTTAACTGGGCCTATTTAAATAGATAGGCTATGCATTTCAAGTTTGGCTGTATGTGATCCCATGAGCAGTGCGGTTTATAGCCTACAGATCATTTTAATTAGGTGAACATCAAAACAGTTGCTCTTTTACTATGAAGTATGTACAGCGCATCCGGGAGGTATTCAGACCCCTTCCTTTTGTCCACATTTTGTTACGTTACAGCCTTATTCTAAAATGGATTCAATTATTTATTTGTTCCTCAGCAATCTACACACAATACCTAATAATGACAAAGAGAAAAAAGGTTTTGAGAAATATTTGCAAATGTGTAAAAAAATTTACAAATAAATACCTTATTTACATAAGTATTCTGACCCTTGGCTATGAGACTCGAAATTGTGCTCGGGAGCATCCTGTTTCCATTGATCATCCTTCAGATGTTTCTACAAAGTGATTGGAGTCCACCTGTGGTATATTAAGTTGTTTGGACATGATTTGGAAAGGCACAGACCTGTCTAGATTAGGTCCCACAGTTGACAGTGCGTGTCAGAGCAAAAACCAAGCCACGATGTCGAAGGCATAGGCCGTAGAGCTCCGAGACAGGATTGTGTCGAGGCACAGATCTGGCAAAGGGTACCCAAAAAATTACGTAGCATTGAAGGTCCCCAAGAACAGTGGCCTTCATTATTCTTAAATGGAAAACGGTTGGAAGCACCAAGACACTTCCTAGAGCTGGCCGCCCGCAATTGGGGGAGAAGGCCCTTGGTCAGGGAGGTGACCAAGAACCCGATGGTCACTCTGACAGTGCTCTAGAGTTCCACTGTGGAGAAGAAATAGTGAATAGTGGGCTTTGGAGAGTTCAAGACCTCGGCTTTAAAATAGATTAGATAGAATGTATGGGGGGTGTGTGATGTTCCTGAGGAGGGCAGGGGTTGGAGGTCAGGGGTTAGGGCTCACCCTGAGCGTGTGGTGTTCCTGGGCCAGGTGGGACAGGATATGTGTGTTGGGAACGGCAGCCTCCAGGAAGCGTGTCCACAGGGCCGACAGTTGGGAGCAGAGTTGGGTCAGGTCTCTACAGATCTGTTCTGCTACTTTCTCATGCCCCTCCTGCAGCTAGAGAAGGAAAGGAGAGAGGAGACAGACGAGGGTTAGGGTCAGCGTGTGGTGCTGGTTAGAGGTCAAAGGGCAGGTTAGGTAGAGCAGAGCTGTGTCAGGTCTACTGATATGTTCTGCTGCCTTCTAATGGAGGAGAGAGTGGATACAGATAGTATCTCTTTATATGCTCAATTCATTTATGGTATCTTAGATACTGTATATAGTAAAAGTACAGGTAACTGCCAAAATAATGGAAACACTTGAATAAATAGATAAGTATATTCAAAGCAGGTGCTTCCATACAGATGTGATTCCTGAGATCATTAAACAATTAATATGCCATCATGTTTAAGGTCATGTATAAAAATTCTTGGCAGGCCATTATTTTGGCTGGCGTGGCTTTGCCCTCATAGGATGTCAATGCCCCCCCTCCACAGGGCACGAGTGGTCACTGAATGGTTTGATTATTATGAAAACGGTGTAAATCATATGCCATGGCCGTCTCAGTCACCAGATCTCAACTCAATTGAACACTTGTTGGCGATTCTAGAGTGGGGCCTGTGACAGTGTTTCCTACCACCATCTACAAAACACCAAATTGTGTAATTTCTCATTGAAGAATGGTGTGGCATCCCTCCAATAGAGTTCCAGACACTTGTAGAATCTATGCCGAGGTGCATTGAAGCTGTTCTGGCTTGTGGAGATCCAACACCCTATTAAGATACTCTATTGTCTTGGTGTCTCCTTTATTTTGGCAGTTACCTGTATGTTGATAAAGTGAAACACTTTAATAATGGAATTGTTTTATGGAAATACTAGTCGAACATTGGAGAGGAAACAGAACATAGCTAATATAAATGTGGATACTGATCTTGGTTTTAATCAGTACTGTATGTCTCATACACCCACCTACCTGTAATTCTGTTCTGAGCAGATTTAGTGTTTCTTCCACAGGAAGCTCGTCTGTGGAGAGAAAGACAAGAGAAAGAGATTATTACAGCAAAGTGTGGCTCTACTCAGTCTTACACCGTATGAAGTAAACCCACTGTAAAAACAAAAATATTAAAAAAAAATACAATTGAACAATAAATGATTGACTTGATTGATTGCCACAATAGTCATAGCTAAATAATGAGGAAATGCTATTGTAACATGTTGTTGCCTCACCTATGTCCACCTGGTCCAGCTGTGGTATCTCCTTCATCACAGTGGTGTAGTAGGAACGTAGGCCTCTGTGTACCACCAGTAGGAGGCGACAGAGTCTACCATGCCATGTGTGAGCTCTCTGTAAACAGTTCTCACTGGGGACGTAGAAACTCCCCTGGGGGGAAGAGGGAAGAAGGAGAGGAGGAGAAGAGAGAGGATAAACACATGGAAGAGGGGAGAGACACATGGGAGACAGGAGAGAGGGAGAGACAAGGAGAAGAGAGAGGATAAACACATGGAAGAGGGGAGAGACATGGGGGACAGGAGAGAGTGAGAGACAAGGAGAAGAGAGAGGATAAACACATGGGAGACAGGAGAGACACATGGGAGACAGGAGAGACACATGGGAGACAGGAGAGACACATGGAAGACAGGAGAGACACATGGGAGACAGGAGAGACACATGGGAGACAGGAGAGACAAAGGAAGACAGGAGAGAGACATGGGAGACAGGAGAGACAAAGGAAGACAGGAGAGACACATGGGAGACAGGGAGACAGGAGAGACACATGGGAGACACAGGAGAGACGGAGAGACACATGGGAGACAGGAGAGACAGAGAGAGGGGAAGAGAGGAGAGACACATGGGAGACAGGAGAGACATGTAAGAGGGAGAGACACATGGGAGACAGGAGGAGAAACAGGAGAAGAGAGAGGATAAACACATGGAAGAGGGGAGAGACACATGGGAGACAGGAGAGACAGAGAGACAGGGGAAGAGAGAGGATAAACACATGGAAGAGGGGAGAGACACATGGGAGACAGGAGAGACGGAGAGACACATGGGAGACAGGAGAGACACATGGGAGACAGGAGAGACAAGGGAAGACAGGAGAGACACATGGGAGACAGGAGAGACACATGGGAGACAGGAGAGATGGAGAGACAAGGGAAAGAGAGAGGAGAGACACACGGGAGACAGGAGAGACACACGGGAGACAGGAGAGACACATGGGAGACAGGAGAGACACATGGGAGACAGGAGAGACACATGGGAGACAGGAGAGACACATGGGAGACAGGAGAGACACATGGGAGACAGGAGAGACACATGGGAGACAGGAGAGACACATGGGAGACAGGAGAGACGGAGAGACACATGGGAGACAGGAGAGACTGGAGAGACAAGGGAAAGAGACAGGAGAGACACACGGGAGACAGGAGAGACACACGGGAGACAGGAGAGACACATGGGAGACAGGAGAGACACATGGGAGACAGGAGAGACACATGGGAGACAGGAGAGACACATGGTAGACAGGAGAGACACATGGGAGACAGGAGAGACGGAGAGACACATGGGAGACAGGAGAGACGGAGAGACACATGGGAGACAGGAGAGACACATTGGAGACAGGAGAGATGGAGAGACACATGGGAGACAGGAGAGACACATGGAGACAGGAGAGACACATGGGAGACAGGAGAGACGGAGAGACACATGGGAGACATGAGAGCCACATGGGAGACAGGAGAGACACATGGGAGACAGGAGAGACGGAGAGACACATGGGAGACAGGAGAGACGGAGAGACACATGGGAGACAGGAGAGACGGAGAGACAAGGGGGAGACGGAGAGACGGAGAGACACATGGGAGACAGGAGAGACGGAGAGACAAGGGGAAGTGAGAGGAGAGACACATGGGAGACAGGAGAGACGGAGAGACACATGGGAGACAGGAGAGACGGAGAGACACATGGGAGACAGGAGAAGACACATGGGAGACAGGAGAGGCACATGGGAGACAGGAGAGACGGAGAGACACATGGGAGAGACGGAGAGACACATGGGAGACAGGAGAGACGGAGAGACACATGGGAGACAGGAGAGACGGAGAGACACATGGGAGACAGGAGAGACGGAGAGACACATGGGAGACAGGAGAGCCGGCGAGACAAGGGGAAGAGACCAGGAAGAAAAGAGACATGTTACTCCATCTAGGTCAAGTGATAACGAGCTGCTTTAATGACGGCCAAGTCCACATACTGGGACTCTACGGCCTCCCCAGTAGGAACCAATGAGCTCCCTCTGTGTAGCCTTGCCATTGATCTTGGTCTGGAACAGGATTTTATTAGGACCTTGTCTAGTGAGTTAACACCAATGTGTAAAGTCTCAGTCACCACAGGAGGTTTTGGACTCAAGCAGCTCCAAAACATAGCTTGGTACCCGGTAGTAAAACAACATTGATGTGGACGTGGTACTGGAAGATATAGAAGACGTGACCCTACAGTAGTTGTATGACATTTAACATGTCCTGTGGACAGGAACTAACTAACCTCACACTACCCAGTAACCACCAACTACTCAGACATCAGTAACAATCACTGGTGTTGTTTCATACAACATATATTAGACTGGGAAGGTGATGGATTGAAAGTTTAGCCAATCTGTTCATCAATGTTACTGTACTACCATTTTAAGGAAAGTATTTATTAGTAGTAATTCCTATTTCTCACCAGCAGGTGGCTCTCTAACCGCAAACCCACAGCACTTTCACCTCTGACACTGAACCAGTCCCAACACACACAGGCCCCAGCACCTTGGGATGCCAGTGCCTGGCCTCTGTCACTGTTTTCTGGACAGGGTCCATCTTCCTGTGACTGGCTGGCTGTTCTGGCTGCTTTGGCAGTTTTGTTTTAAAGATATATAATGATGGTGTATGTGTGTGAGTTTTAAAGGCATGTAATACTGGTGTATGTGTGCGAGTTTTAAAGGCATGTAATACTGGTGTATGTGTGTGAGTTTTAAAGGCATGTAATACTGGTGTATGTGTGTGAGTTTTAAAGGCATGTAATACTGGTGTATGTGTGTGAGTTTTAAAGGCATGTAATACTGGTGTATGTGTGTGAGTTTTAAAGGCATGTAATACTGGTGTATGTGTGTGAGTTTTAAAGGCATGTAATACTGGTGTATGTGTGTGAGTTTTAAAGGCATGTAATACTGGTGTATGTGTGTGAGTTTTAAAGGCATGTAATACTGGTGTATGTGTGTGAGTTTTAAAGGCATGTAATACTGGTGTATGTGTGTGAGTTTTAATGTGTGTGAGGCATGTAATACTGGTGTATGTGTGTGAGTTTTAAAGGCATGTAATACTGGTGTATGTGTGTGAGTTTTAAAGGCATGTAATACTGGTGTATGTGTGTGAGTTTTAAAGGCATGTAATACTGGTGTATGTGTGTGAGTTTTAAAGGCATGTAATACTGGTGTATGTGTGTGAGTTTTAAAGGCATGTAATACTGGTGTATGTGTGTGAGTTTTAAAGGCATGTAATACTGGTGTATGTGTGCGAGTTTTAAAGGCATGTAATACTGGTGTATGTGTGTGTGCACTATAATTTACCTTGGGGCAGTAAAGCGCAGTGCCCTATCATCATAGCTCTACTCTGCTCTGTAATAACAGATAATACTTCTGGATCCTCCACAACCAGGAAGGAACATCTGTATGTTTACTTTCATAGTTCCTTTGACCTTTATAGTGGCATACTGGGATATGGGGGTTGTGACATGGAACACCTCCAGGGGTAAAAATGAAAAATAGCTATTTCTGTCACTATGAACGCAGTCATTATCCCCCTCCCCCACAAAGCAGTCATTATCCCCCTCCCCCACAAAGCAGTCATTATCCCCCTCCCCCACAAAGCAGTCATTATCCCCCTCCCCCACAAAGCAGTCACTATCCCCCTCCCCCCACAAAGCAGTCACTATCCCCCCCCCCCCACAAAGCAGTCACTATCCCCCTCCCCCACAAAGCAGTCACTATCCCCCTCCCCCACAAAGCAGTCACTATCCCCCTCCCCCACAAAGCAGTCATTATCCCCCTCCCCCACAAAACAAAACTATTTTTTTCCTCACTGACAAGTCTAAGAGTCTCAACACACTTCACTCCATCGATCGACATCTGAGCATGTGCATGGGCGGAATCAGATTTTTGGGAGCAAACTTTTGTCCACATCGTCATTGCGTTCCACCCAGAGAGGAAGTCTGCCTTGTGTAGTGTATATCTACCAGGGGGCTTGGGGTGCCAGAGTAGCTTACCAAGCAAGAGGGAGGCAATCTTTGTGTAAATACAGTATATTTCTTATGCGAAGTAACCTTCTTTGGATACTGTATTACAGTCTTCTTAAGTCCTAATTGTCAGCAGCAGCCACATGCAAAGCTGACCGTCTGTTACAGGAAGGCTGAGTACACAGGTTACACGCTGGATCTGATGGCTGCTGCAGTGCACCATGGGATATGTAGTTACAGGGGGTCCATCTGCTCCGACAGAAATAGAACTCAGAGTTACAAAACAATGACATGCATGGGAATTCCTGCTCTAGTAATTATATTTCTATGGCTCACTATACATCTACATACAACAGGAACAGGGGACAAGCCAGCAGCTTGTCAGGCAGACAGGCTGGTAAAAATATCAGGACAGGTCTCTCTCTCGAGAAGGCCTGAGACTGTGTGCTTTCAGTATCTGAAGGTATCCTGCCTCTTGCTCTTGCATTGGTACCTGACATTCTCAACCACCCCACGAGGGTCCAAGATGAGTATCTCCCTCAGAAAATCTTTATCGCCTCTGATATTTCCGAGATACACATTTTTATACCAATGAGGAAATGTGAACGATGTAAAGAAAGTCCACATCCATGTTCTGCCCACCACAAGAGGCAGCACCACTATAATTCAGCTGACATCAACACAATTTTCCAACGACACGTGTCCAGATGGTGCAATAACAACACTCTTAATAATGAACAAAGAAAGAGTGTGGAAAAGCTGTGGCAGTATAAATAGGGTAGTGCTGAAAATGTGCTTATACCCTCCAGGTAGAGAGCCGTACATAAATAAGGGGTTTGAAGAGAGGAGAAAGGGAGAGAAGGATGGCACTCACACACACGCATGCACACACACACACACTGTGCTCTGTACACATTTCTCCTGCAGGTAAGCTACGTGGCAGTTGGAGGAGTACTCATTACGGGGATCAAACACCGCCCCCCGCCCGGCTAAATGCAGTGCTTATTAAAGTTCCCTGTTGGAGGCGCTGTATAAAACCCATGAAAGTTCCCTGTTGGAGGGGGCGCTGTGTAACCCATGAACAGGGGGAAAACCCATGAACAGGGGACGAGCCCGGTGTGTGTGTGTGTGTGTGTGTGTGTGTGTGTGTGTAACCCATGTGTGTGTGTGTGTGTGTGTAACCCATGTGTGTGTGTAACCCATGTGTGTGTGTGTGTGTGTGTGTGTGTGTGTGTGTAACCCATGAACAGGGGGAAGCCCAGGGGGGTGTGTGTGTGTGTGTGTGTGTGTGTGTAACCCATGAACAGGGGGCCGAGCCCGGTGTGGAACCGAGCCCGTGTGTGTGTGTGTGTGTGTGTAACCCATGAACAGGGGGGGCCGAGCCCGGTGTGTGTGTGTGTAACCCATGAACAGGGGGACGAGCCCGGTGTGTGTGTGTGTGTGTGTGTGTGTAACCCATGAACAAGGGGGCCAAACCGAGAGGAGGGGGGGCTATGAGGGGGGCAACCCAGCTCTCATTACAGATTTAGTGTTCAGTCTGTGACATCTGTCCACAGGGGGCCGAGAGGAGGGGCTATGAGGGGGGCAACCCAGCTCTCATTAAGATTTAGTGTTCAGTCTGTGACATCTGTCCACAGGGCCAAAGGGCTGGATCAGGGTGTGTGTATGAGGCACATGTTGGTGTGAGCAACATATTTTGCAATCACAGTAGCGACCTACGCCGGATAAGACTAGTGAAAAGTAGCTGCTCTGCCGGAGGAGGACAACCATACCGTTATCACTCACACACACACTTTACACAGACCTCATACAAACACACACACACCTCAAACACACACTTTACACAGACCTCAAACACACACTTTACACAGACCTCATACAAACACACACACACTTTACACAGACCTCATACAAACACACACACACCTCAAACACACACACACCTCAAACACACACTTTACACAGACCTCAAACACACACTTTACACAGACCTCATACAAACACACACACACACACACACACCTCAAACACACTCTTTACACAGACCTCATACAAACACACACCCTCACACACACACTTTACACAGACCTCATACAAACACACACACACACCTCAAACACAGGGGGGGCGGCTCATAAAAGTGGCTGGAAAGGAGCAAATGGAATGTTATCATACACCTGGAAACCATGGAAACCATGCGTTTGATCTGTTTGATACCATTCCACTGATTCCACTCCGGCCACGACCACGAGCTCATCCTCCCCAATTAAGGTGCCACCAACCTCCTGTGACTGAGAGCTGCTGTCGTTTCTCCTCCAGACGCCAGGCCACAGTCGCTCAGCACATTAATATGGACGCAGCCTCAGTGTCCTGCGAGCCTGGTCTGGCCACATGGGATAATGAGACATTAATAGGGACGCAGCCTCAGTGTCCTGCGAGCCTGGTCTGGCCGCGTGGGATAATGAGACATTAATAGGGACGCAGCCTCAGTGTCCTGCGAGCCTGGTCTGGCCACATGGGATAATGAGACATTAATAGGGACGCAGCCTCAGTGTCCTGTGAGCCTGGTCTGGCCACATGGGATAATGAGACATTAATAGGGACGCAGCCTCAGTGTCCTGCGAGCCTGGTCTGGCCACATGGGATAATGAGACATTAATAGGGACGCAGCCTCAGTGTCCAGCCTCACTGTCTCTAATACTTCTAGAGGGACCTGACTGATGACCTGTCCTTACAATAGTGCAGGGAGGGAGCGACAGAGAAAGATAGCTTTGATTCAGTTCTTCTGTCTCTTGGCTCTCTCTCTTCAGTGTGAACTCTGTGGGCCACTTTCCCATATTCAGGTTGCCATTTGAGTATTACTTTAAGTCAAGGACTAGGCTTGTTTGTGTTGACCAGTTACTGTCCTCTGTAAGGTTTATTGAGAAACCTTGTACTCGTGCACTTACAATACAGTTTGACTTGATTTGACTGTACCTCTGTGATGACAGGTTTGCAGTATCCAGCCCCGAACATCAGGTTCTCCATGGATACCCCCATGGCTGACGGGTCAATACCGTTCTCTGGGGAGCCCTTTCCCAGCCAGGAACCCTTCCCTGTATGGGCAAAACTATGGAGAGAGCCAGAGAGAAGAGCAGTTAGTCATTATGTAATTCAGTTCTGGTGTAATCCTAGAAAAGAATGGCTGAACATTCAGGTTAAGATTTTGCCAAGTGGTTTCATCAAGTGTTTGAAAAACAACTTATTCAAGTAGCAGGCCAGTGGATGCACTCTCAGAGCAGGTTGCCAAACTAAACCCATTCTAACAGGAGAGGAGATACGTGGTGTGAGAGCTACGAAGTGATCATCAGTGTGACATGTACACACACAAAGACACACACGCAGCATTACCTGATGAGTGGTTGATGCAAGGCCACCAAGGATGCGTGTATGGAGACAGAGACGACGGACAGGTGGAAGTAGTCGAACATGACAGGTACATGGTGGTGGAGACCGCTCCTGGGGTGGAAGTGGAGACCCAGGGTTCTACTGCTGATGACTGGGACTGTCACGATGTCCCCTAACCTAGAGACAACACAGTTAGCATCTAACCCCGCCTGAGAACGACAGCAGAGAGAGGCCATGCCAGAACAGTAAACAGTTACAACATCATGCCAAAGACAGTGAATGCCAATTTAAAATGCATTGTGCAAACTATTATCCGTTTAAAGGACATCATGTAATGGGTTATCATCCAGCTAGGACAATAGACAAGAAAGCACACCGGTGTGGTGAACAAATGAATCTGGGGCAATAACGTTGAAACTTGAACATGGTAATACTCTTCACACACTAACACCGGGTGACCCCGATTGGCACAAGTTCTGAGCAGCAAAGTCTGAGAAGTTGTACGCGCTCCAAATGGGATGTTTAATGAGCCCTCCAGGACACATATCTATCACCTGTCGGTGGCCTACAGTAACAGTCGAGCTACTGAGCAGAGCCACAGCACAAACACGCAAACGTTGGACGTCGGAGTGACAGCATTCAACAGTAACTCATCCTTTATTACACACGCACGCACGCACACGCACACACACACACACACACACACACACACACACACACACACACACACACACACACACACACACACACACACACACACACACACACACACACACACACACACACACACACACACACACACACACTCAGACAGACAGACAGACAAATGCACACGTGCACACTCATACGAATGTGCACAACACATGCAAGTCTGCACAGAGACGTGGGTAAAGTAGTGTTTTTAATTGACTAGTGTTTTTTCCTGACAGTGCAGTCTGTCAGTCTGTTAGAGCCAGAGGCATTTCACTGGCAGGACATCATTAAGACCTGGGCCTCAGCACTACTAACTGAGGGCCTCTCACAACTGACAGGACAGATAGGGGAGGGGGAAAGGAGGAGAGATGGGGAGAAGGTGAAAAGAAAAGTGCCAGAGAAAAGGGAGTATGTAGCCGAGTGTTAAACGTACTGTTGCTCGTTGTCTGTGAAGTGAAGATCCAGCTTCAACTGAAAGTCCACTTCACTCAGAGCCTCTTCCACCTGTGAGAACAGAAACACAGTCACAATATCAACAAGACTGTATCAACTAGAATTAGACAAATCAGCAATGAAATTCAATGGGTATAGAAAAGAAATGGTGTAAAACCATACCAGTGTAACAACACTATCGTGGGACATTAAACCATGAGCAGCTGTTAATGTGTGTATAGTGTTGGCATTAGTATCTCTACTGTGTCTTCTGTCTGGTTACGCTGTAGACTGAACAGTATGGTTCCTATCATTATGAAGGTAAAAGGCAGGTAGTTGGATTTGGGGTAATCAATTTAACCCTATTTGAATAAAGCAGTGGAAAACAACAAAGCCATACACTACTAGAGAGTACGCTGTTGGGAGAAATTAACAATCATTGGAAGAAATCTCTCCCTACTGTATCTCTCCCTACTGTATCTCTCCCTACTGTATCTCTCCCTACTGTATCTCTCATTTATTTTCACACATCCAACTTCTCTCTCCTCTCTCTCCCCTCTCTCTCTTCTCTCACTCTCTCTCTACACTATCTCTCTCGTCTCTCTCACCCTCTCTCTTTCTCTCTCTCCTCTCTCACCCTCTCTCTTTCTCTCTCTCTCCCTCTCTCTCTCCTCTGTCTCTCCTCTCTCACACTCTCTCCTCTCTCATTCTCTCCTCTCTCTCTCCCACTCTCTCCTCTAGTTTACTCTCTCTATCTCTCTCTCTCACTCTCTCTCTCCTCTCTCTCCCCCTTTTTCTCCTCTCTCTTGCTCTCTCTCTCCTCTATCTCTCCCTGTCTCTCTCCTCTCTCTCGTGCTCTCTCTCTTCTTTCTCTGGCTACCTCCCTCTCACTCTCATGTCACTCTCTTTGTTGTTATCTCTCTACAGCAAGCACACACACACACACACACACACACACACACACACACACACACACACACACACACACACACACACACACACACACACACACACACACACACACACACACACACACACACACACACAAATACAGACACACGCACAAATACAAACACACACACAAATACACAACATGCCCTGTGTAGCAGAACAAACAGCATTGTCAAATCCTATTGAAATTCTGATTGGATAAACACACACACTGGGGAAATCGAGTTATATTTTGTCCTTCTTATCAGAGTGAGGGAAGAAGAGGGAAGGAGAGAGAGAGACAAAGAGATAGAGAATGAGTGAGAGAGAGGTGGAGGAGAGGGGGAGAGGGAGAGAGGGGGGACAGAGAGAGAGGAGGGAAAAGAGAGAGAGGGGAAAGAGAGGAATGAGAGGGAGGGAGAGAGAGAGCGGGGGTAGAAGGGGAGAGGGAAAAAGGGAGTAAGAGAGAGCGATAGACAGAGAGAGAAAAGGGGATGTCTGAAATCTGATCGACGTTCCAGCCGACAGCCTCTCTCTCACCACCTTTGCATAAATAATGTGTCATACATTTAATGAAAAAAATCTAAATTTAGGAGACCTCAAAGGTAGGTAACCGACATTAAAATAAATCAATTAGATGAGTTGACCTGCCATGTAGCCAATAAGCTGATGATTCTAACAGTCACATTCTGACTGAACCAGGGTTCCTGTTTACTCTGTAGGTTAGATTGTAGATACCTGTGCATTTGGAAAGTATTCAGACCCCTTGACTGATTCCACATTTTGTTAAGTTACAGGCTTATATTAAAACAGATTAAATATATATATTAAATATGTTTTTCCTCATCAATCTACACACCATACCCCATAATATTTTGCTAATTTATTACATATAAAAACAAAAATACCTTATTTACATGAGTATTCCGACCCTTTGCTATGAGACTCAAAATTGTGCTCAGTTGCATCCTTTTTCCATGAATCATCCTTGAGTTGTGGTGAATTAAATTGATTGGACATTATTTGAAAAGGCACACACCTGGTCTATATACGTTTACAGTGCACGTCAGAGCAAAAACCAAGCCACGAGGTCGAAGGAACTGTCCGTAGACCACCGAAACAGGATTGTGTCGATGCACATATCTGGGGAAGGGTACAAAAAACTTCTCCAGCATAGAAGTTCCCCAAGAACACAGTGGCCTCCATCATTCTTAAAAGGAATATGTTTGGAACCACCAAGACTCTCAAGCTGGCTACTCGGCCAAACTGAACAATTGGGGGAGAAGGCCCTTGGTCAGGGAGATGACCAAGAACCCGATGGTCAATCTGACAGTGCTCTAGAATCCCTCTGTGGAGATGGGAGAACCTTCCAGAAGGACAGTTGTCCCCAAGAAGACTCAAGAATGTAATCGCTGCCAAAGGTGTTTCAACAAAGTACTGAGTAAAGTGTCTGAATACTTATGTAAATGTGATATTTCAGTTTGAATATTATTTTTATTAGCAAGCATTTCCAAAAACATGTTTGTGCTTTGTCATTACGGGGTACTGTGTGTAGACTGATGAGGAATTTCATTTTTTAATACATTTTTGATAAGGTTGTAACGTAACAAAATGTGGAACAAGTCAAGGGGTCTGAATGCTTTCCGAAGGCGCTGTAGCACAGTTCAATATGCAAACCTTCCATTCCAGCTAAACAATGGATGTGTAGCGTAATTTCTGAATTAAAAACCTGCGAACGGTAATATTTTACACACACATATGAAGGTACCAATAAGGTATAATTTCTGAGGAAAAAACACAAATGTGAAAAATTGATTGGATATAGCATTTTGGAAATCAACTGTGTGTGTGTGTGTGTGTGTGTGTGTGTGTGTGTGTGTGTGTGTGTGTGTGTGTGTGTGTGTGTGTGTGTGTGTGTGTGTGTGTGTGTGTGTGTGTGTGTGTGTGTCTCACCCTCTCCCCATCCAGCAATAGGTGGACCTTGAAGAGCATGCGGTCATCGACGTTGACCTCTTCGTTCCGGTAGAGGATCTGGAAGATCCGACTGAACACCGTAGTGTCCTCATGGACCCCATCATGGACCCCCGCAGAGCTGAAACTACAGTCACCTGGGGGGGAGGGAGGGCAGAGAGCATCAGCAGGTACCCTCGTCGTCATCGTCTGCTGATATGCAGACGAGGTGCTATGTGTTTTGAGAGTCAGCTGGGGGTCTCAATTTACTGTTGGGAGTTAGAATAGTGGAATACACAAGCTGCAATTTTGACATGTAGTTGTACATCAGCACTTTTTATCTTGTTATGTCAGTCACTGACAGTCACTCACTTAGTCCATGTCAGCTAACATTCTATAGATTGCTAGGTAAGTTAGTCTAGCCAGCTATCTAAACCTTGTAGTAATCAGGGCTGAATTACTGAATTACTTACCGCGCAAGCAAGGCGCGTGCCCAGGGGCCCACATTGATTTTATTTGTCACTCTCACTCAGATATCACATGAACCTGGTTTAAGTCATGGCATAATTGCTGGGAACTAGCTTTTAAAACTGCAAAATGCTGTCTCTGCACATGGCAAAATTAGTAGAATTGCATGACATTAGTTTGAATTAAAACTGCAAAATGCTCTCTCTGCAAAATTGCAGGAAAATCATTTAAAATGTTTTGCCCGCAAAGTGGTGGGGTCCCCCGACCAGATCTGGCTTCGGGCCCCCAAAGCCTGGAGGCGTCCCTGATCATCATCATACATGACAAACACATCAACTTTCCCATCACTTTCATTTCATGTCCTCCACATACTGTAACTGAGACTCAGAAGCAGTGACTATTACATAGCTGAATGGATAAATATACAATCTGACATTTCTCTGGGTATCAAAATAAATGGTTTTCCATTACATCTCTATATAGCCAATGGTGTTTTCGGCTTGTTCCTGAAAAGAGATGTGAGGAAGCAGCTGTCTGCATCCGGCTGCTGGATGTGCAGCTGTGATAGGCCTTTGAAGGAAGCATCCCACTGAGGTGCTCTCCTTTTATCTACCTCGACATGCACTCTACACCCCCTCCTCTCTTTCTCTCTCTCTCTGCCTCGGTTTCTCTGTTTCTTCTCCCTGTTCTCCCCTTCTCTCCCTCTCTCGGCAGCCCTCTCCAGAAAGAACAGTCGCTTCAACCAGCACGAGTGGCAGGCTATTTTGTACAACATTTAGATTTAGTGAACGAATGTTGTGTTTTGGCAGCATGATGTGACACTGCAAGCGCAAATAGTCTTATTTAATTCCAAACCAATCATAGCCTGGCTGTTACAGAGGAACAGTCCGTTTGTCAACAGAGTTGTAATGAGGGTGAATGCTCAGTGCTCCCGGCCAATCTAAAAACACTGCATCTCTAGTTCTGCTCTACAGGGATAGAGGGAGAGGAACTAGCAAGGCATTAACGAGGCTTCACTGAGACTCCTCCTTGTGATAAATGAGGTACTAATCAAGTTATCAATCAAAATACTGTACATCGTTTACACGTTCTGGCTCTACATGTGATTTAAAGGAACGCAATTACTCGTGTACGCAATCAAAGGGCTCATGTTCTAAAGCAACATACAGGAGTTACAGGGAGTTTCCCCAGTGTTTAGACCCTCCAACCACTGTGCCTCTGCACCAGAAGTGACCGGCTCACTGCTGCACATACACTCACTATCGCTTTCTTTTCTCTCGCTCTCAACTCCATTCAATATCATTCAATTCAACTCAAGGGGCTTCATTGCCATGGGAAACATATGTTTACATGGCCAAAGCATGTTCAATGGATAAGCAAAAGTGAAGTAAACACTTGCACAAGTACCAGAATAATAAAATCATTGTGAATGTCATATGTCTATATACAGTGTTTTAGCTGTGTGCAAATAGTTAAAGTACAAAAGGGGAAACAAATAAATATGGGTTGTATTTACAATGATGTTTGTTCTTCACTGGTTGCCCTTGTATCTCTCTCTTCCCCTCTCTTCCCGTTCCCTGGGGCGGCAGGGTAGCCTAGTGGTTAGAGCGTTGGTCTAGCAACCGAAAGGTTGCAAGTTCGAATCCCCGAGCTGACAAGGTACAAATCTGTCATTCTGCCCATGAACAGGCAGTTAACCCACTGTTCCTAGGCTGTCAGTGAAAATAGGAATTTGTTCTTTAACTGACTTGCATAAAGGTTAAATCAAAATTCTCACTCTCTCTTTTGCTCCTTCTACCCTATTTTTTCTCTCTCTAGTCCCTATCCTCTCTCTCTCTCTCTCTCTCTCTCTCTCTTTTTTCTCTCTCTAGTCCCTATCCTCTCTCTCTCTCTCTCTCTCTTTTTTCCTCAGATATTCTCCTACTGTTTGTGTGACATAATACCTTTATAGTTAAGCTACTGTAAGGAGGCAGCAGAACGGTAAATGCTAAGCTAATTCATATAACACCATCCTGACTTAACACACCACAATGTTTGTCTGTATGAATCACAGCCATTAAATGGCTGGGCTTCAGAAGCGAGACAATCCGTCACACCTTTCAGTTCTCTGCTTGAAATGTCAAGTACACAACACTTTAATTTCCCACAGTACTCTGGGTGGATCATTTCCCAAGTCTTTGTGGTTGATAAATGTCTTTGTCCTGGCTGGCTGGAACGGAGCGTGTCATTGGCTGGTGAATTTATGTCTGGGAGCCCTGTCTGTCCTGTCTGTCTGCGAGGCTTTTGGCCGTAATACGTGACCTTGTAGAGGAGGAGCTGCAGGAGAGGGGAGGGAGATGGGGAAGGGGACTGCGGCTAAGTCCTCCAATTAGAATATGGATACATACTGTTATGTTACTGTACGTTCCATTGCTGCAATGGAGCTAGCGACACTCACTGTGTACAGATACTCTGGCACTGCTGCACTGTGTGTGTGCAGGGAATCCTGATACTAGGCTAGGCTATATGAATATTCTGCACTACAGCAAATGATTTGCTGATGTTATTAACATCTGGCAGTGCAGAGATCATCACTACAAACTATTATTGCTGAAAGTGAACCTATTATGGACAATAAACTAAACATTATCGACAACGAACTGGACATATTATGGGGGCTAAAAGCTGCAAAGTCGTTCAAGTTGATGCCCTTCACTCTACGCAGTTCTCCTATCCAATCGTATATTGGATCTAATGCATACGGTAGAAAAAGATGCAGCTAACCTCTCATTATATACTGCTCTGTACTTCACAAATTGATACAGTAAAATACTGTGCTGTTTTATGCTGCACAGCACCATGTGAAGCTCCACCATACAACAGGTCGCGTTGGTCTGATCAATCCCTCCCTGACTTCCCCACAGAGGTCAGAGTGACATCCAGATTATCACAGTCAGTAGGAGGCTAGGAGCAGGTGGCTGGAGGGTCTGAAGAAATGCCTGAGTGTCACATCTCAATGTCAGGGTCAGACCAACACAATAAACGGCTTTTGCAGCCCGAACCATGCACACACTTACCCCCACACACACACACACACACACACACACACACACACACACACACACACACACACACACACTGTTCCCTGCGTCCTGTTCCAATCATAATGTACTAATAATAGATTTTTTTATTACAGCAAATCAGAGACGCCTGGGATATTATGGCTTCCTGCTTATCCAGGGGACCAGATCTGTCTGCTAATGACAGTGTGTGTCAGCCCGGTCTACTGGAACGGTCTTGCGCACCGAGAAAATATATGCTCAACACTAACATTTTAGTAACGGCCACTGAAGTCAACAAAAGGTGCAGTTGTAAATGCGCCACAAAGGGAGGAATCGCATCATGTACTTCAGCCAGATTCATCAGCCTGACGTTCCTCACAGAGAGAGAAGGAAGAACTCTCCACCAATAACAACAAGGCTTATTACTACTAAACGGGAGAACACGAGAGGAAGCGGTCAGCTAGAAGTAACACACTGTTACTTCTCTGTTGGTGTGTCCAATGCCAGATGTCCTCTGTTTTAACTCGTCATTCAACTCTGTCATGTTACAACAAAAGCCTTTGATCTTCTTGTGAATACGTACACACCCCTAAACCCGATTGTAAGACAGGCAGGAGACACTCGGTGGCAATGGGAACTTTGTCCCGTCTCTTTCTGTGGGACTGTATCTTCTCGAGAAGAGAGGGACTACTTTCTCCGGTGCAGAACATGCGTAGTCTACATCAAAACTCAATGCAATACAAATGAATGTGCATGTGTTAAAGGCAGCTGTGGCACTTGCACTGTTTAAATCATTAGTCAAAACGATGATGTTCAATAAACCTTTTGGTTTCACACCTCTAAGACACAGATAGGCAGTTTTCATGGCTGTCTCAGATTCCTGCACATTATGCATCCCTGAAGCACCCGCAGTTAGGTGCTAATGGTGGCCTGTTGTATGAGGCCTAACCAGATGGTATAACACATCAGAATCATCAATAATATGGGCCATACAAACAGCTAGCATGTGGCACAGACTTAATTTCTCCAAAACGTCGGGCCCCCTGATAAAAAGTCAAGATCAAGGCTCCAACACAGCACACCAGCAACACACTACTGTTTCCATACACTATAGTTTCAGTGGCCAAATGCAATAAAAAGCAGGTGTTGTTTTCAGAAAAATCAAAGGAAACTGTACTTCAGCATGTGTGTCATTGTGGCTAAGAATGTGAATCACAGAAGATGAATGTAATCATGTAGCAGGGTAACCAGACAAGCATTATCATCTCACACTCAACCCACAACAGTCCCTGGCCTAACAGACTGCATAGACACAGTGTCCCAACCACTGGTATGTTATGCATGAACTCAAACTATCTGTATAGAAGTCTCGGTATGCTACAAGCTGGTGTGGGTCTAGCCCACCTGCCCATTGCTGGAATCAGTGAGGTACATTTATGTGGGAATTAGTATCTGTAAAACTAAGAAACTGTTCTATGGCATCTATGTATATTTCAGCATGACCTGACCAGAACCTGCTCAGGAAAAAACTCCTGGCCCAACCTATGGCAAATGGAAAACATACTGCTGCTTCAAAGTACAAACGATCCATTAAAAAACACCCAACATTATTCAGATTTAACTCAATGTGAGAACATTACCTGTATTCCCTGGTGTTGTCGCTATCAACCTGTGTGGTACACGAGGAGAGACCTTCAGCCCTGCTCGGACCTGGTAGAATCTGGAGGGAGAAAACCATGCAATACATTCAGTTGCTACACAGATGTAGGATATTCATTTTGAGCCAGTTTGCTACAGCAGAACAATATACCTGCAGCAACAGGAACTGTGAATTATTATGTGGATTATAATTAATGGACATCTTTTGTAGGGGTCGATTCATTTTTTATTAGGGCAAATCAAGTCTGCCATTTTAAAGTGGAAATTACAAACTGTAGAAGCCTTTTTAAAGCCTAAAATACACTACAAGTTTGCATTACCTGCTGTGCAGGAAAATTCCTTCAACAACAGGAGGATCAAATTAAGATACGGCATCCTCAAATAGCTAATACACACATACCGGTGCTACGCATCACTAAGCATACCACACACACACTAAAGCTTATGAAATCAATGTCCATAATGGAATGGAAAGAACTGCTGCTTTCCATGACAACAGACCCGGGGCTAGCACTGTCATGTTAAACACAGCTGCTAAGGAATTGTACAAATTTACCTTCATTATTAACGAGGACCGGATAAAATGGCAAATAAATAAGAAATGACTCATCGTAATGCACCATTCAGTGGAGTCTGCTGCTGTCTGTGCTTGAAGGTCAACGGTAGTAGAGCTCTGAACAATAGCTGATCAAACTGATACGACATCCCTAATACTATCATTTGGAATTGCCTCATGCATACTATTATCATCCTGCAAATGCTGACATACAGCATTCCTTCGTAAAAAAAAGATAGGGGTATGAAAAGTGCAGTGAAACACGCATCTTTCAAAGATCACTTTCAGTATTGGAGTGTGAATGGATGTGGTTCTGTGTAAAAACACATTGTGTCCCCTGCAATTGCACTTTCCCACCTGGACAAAATGAACACCTATGTGAGAATGCTATTCATCGACTACAGCTCAGTGTTCAACACCATAGTGCCCTCCAAGCTCATCACTAAGCTAAGGACCCTGGGACTAAACACCTCCCTCTGCAACTGGATCCTGGACTTCCTGACTGGACACCCCCAGGTGGTAAGGGTAGGTAACAACACATCCACCACGCTGATCCTCAACCCAGGGCCCCTCAGGGGTGCGTGCTCAGTCCCCTTCTCTACTCCCTGTTCACTCATGACTGCATGGCCAGGCACGACTCCAACACCATTATTAAGTTTGCCAATGACACAACACTGGTAGGCCTGATCACAAACAATGATGAGACAGCCTATAGGGATGAGGTCAGAGACCTGCCCATGTGGTGCCAGGACAACAACCTCTCCCTCAATGTGATCAAGACAAAGGAGATGATTGTGGACTACAGGAAAAGGAGGACTGAGCATGCCCCCATTCTCATCGACAGGACTGAAGTAGAGCAAGTTTCAGAGCTTTAAGTTCCTTCATGTCTACATCACCAGCAAACTAACATGGTCCAAACACACTAAGGCAGTCGTGAAGAGGGAACGACAAAGCCTATACCCCCTCAGGAGACTGAAAAGATTTGGCATGGGTCCTCAGATCCTCAAAAGGTTCTACAGCTGCATCATCGAGAGCA
Organism: Oncorhynchus keta; assembly: GCF_023373465.1. Classification (NCBI taxonomy): domain Eukaryota; kingdom Metazoa; phylum Chordata; class Actinopteri; order Salmoniformes; family Salmonidae; genus Oncorhynchus; species Oncorhynchus keta. Next base: position 15,318,068 of record NC_068440.1, read on the forward strand.
TCACTGGTTGCATCACTGCCTGGTATGGCAACTGCTCGACCTCTGACCGCAAGGAACTACAGAGGGTAGTGCGGACGGCCCAGTACATCACTGGGGCCAAGCTTCCCACCATCCAGGACCTCTATACCAGGCAGTGTCAGAGGAAGGCCCTAAGAATGGTCAGACTCCAGCTCCCATTGTCATAGACTGTTCTCTCTGCTACCGCAAGCGGCAAGCGGTACCGGAGCGCCAAGTCTAGGTCCAAAAGGCTTCTTACCAGCTTCTACCGCCAAGCCATGAGACTCCTGAACAGCTAATCAAAGAGTTACCCAGAGTCCTTTTTTACGCTGCTGCTACTCTCTGTTTATTATCTTTGCATGGTCACTTTAACTCTATCTACATGTACATATTACCTCAATTACCTCGACTAACCGGTACTGGTACCCCCTGTATATAGCCTTGCTATTGCTATTGTTATTTTAGTGCTGCTCTTTAATTATTTGTTACTTTTATTATTTTTTTTTTTTTTTTTAACTATTTATCTATTTTTTACTTAACACATTTTTCTTCTTAACTTTTTAAAGCATTGTTGGTTAAGGGCTTGTATGTAAGCATTTCACTGTAACAACTGTTGTATTCGGCGCATGTGACAAATACAATTTGATTTGATTTGAGACCCATCGGAAGGCGATGGAAGAGACCAGAGCCTAGCTGTGAACAGACATGGTACCTTCAGGGTTTTAGCAAGCGACCGCCTCTGGGAAACGGAGGCGTGACAGTGAAAAGCAGGGAAAAGGTTTTGGAGGTTGATAAATATGGATATAGACTTAGCTACGAAAAAGGTTCAAGGCAGATCACAGCACGACTGTGTGAAACCCATTGTAGAACATGTTATGGTTAGAGTGTATTGTGGGAAAAAGACAGCAGAGAGAAAGAGATGTGAATGACATACAGTATACCTGTAGTTTGTCCTGATATCATGCACTACATCATTGACATATGAGCACGTTTCCAATAAAAACAAAAGAGCAAACATTCATTAATTGTACTAGTTAGAACGTCAGAAACAGATGCTTCGTGGTTGAAGAAGTGCATTCTGGGTATCACACACTGTGATTGAAATGGACTTCAAATGGGCATGCTCCTAGAAACTACAGCCAGGATTATCAATCAAACCTGATTAGAGCATCAAGAGCAACGTTAGACGTGACTAATTCGCCATCCGCTCAGCTCAACTAAAAGGCCTGTGCTGCTCTTATCACCCTCTCCTGGTTTAAAACATCAAACACAGACTTTCGTTTAATACAATCACTCTTCTATAGGGTTTGTATAAAACGTACATGGGAATAGCTTTTTCAGGGCTGTAGATAAGACTTGCATAGATGTTTAACCTAATGGTCTTTCTTTGTACATTTCTCCTTATCTCACAATAGCCAATGACTGTGTTCTCTTTACACCAGCAGTCATTTGGACAGGAGTCTTTGACTCTCTCTCCCTTTGTTCTGTCCTCCGATCAGACCTACTTCCTCCATGTTGCTGTTCTGGGGGGAAACATGCATAAGAACAAATATATTAGTGCACTCAGGCTCAGCTAAGCAGGATTATATTTGGCCAAAAGCTAGAGCCCTCCCTGTCCTGTTTGGAGCCAGGAAAATCTAATCTGGGTAAAGCTGGCCATTCAGTCTGCCAGAGTCACATCCCACAGGCTAGCCAGATGCCTGGTTATAATCTGACCCTATTCTACCCCGTGTCTGTGTCCCAGATAGACCCCATTCCCAATGTAGCGTACTAACAGGTCCAATATCTGTCCTCAAACACATCCTACTGTACGGCATAAAGATGACACTTTCCTAAATCCTATCATTAATATGAACTATGAAGCAGCCAGAGATACAGGTGGAGACTGTCAGTGGGTATTGATATTAACTATGAAGCAGCCAGAGATACAGGTGGAGACTGTCAGTGGGTATTAATATTAACTATGAAGCAGCCAGAGATACAGGTGGAGACTGTCAGTGGGTATTAATATTAACTATGAAGCAGCCAGAGATACAGGTGGAGACTGTCAGTGGGTATTAATATTAACTATGAAGCAGCCAGAGATACAGGTGGAGACTGTCAGTGGGTATTAATATTAACTATGAAGCAGCCAGATATACAGGTGGAGACTGTCAGTGGGTATTAAGTGAAGCAGCCAGAGCTACAGGTGGAGACTGTTAGTGGGTATTAATATTAACTATGAAGCAGCCAGAGATACAGGTGGAGACTGTCAGTGGGTATTAATATGAACTATGAAGCAGCCAGAGCTACAGGTCGAGACTGTCAGTGGGTATTAATATGAACTATGAAACAACCAGAGCTACAGGTGGAGACTGTCAGTGGGTATTAAGTGAAGCAGCCAGAGATACAGGTGGAGACTGTTAGTGGGTATTAATATGAACTATGAAGCAGCCAGAGCTACAGGTGGAGACTGTCAGTGGGTATTAAGTGAAGCAGCCAGAGATACAGGTGGAGACCGTCAGTGGGTATTAAGTGAAGCAGCCAGAGATACAGGTGGAGACTGTTAGTGGGTATTAATATGAACTATGAAGCAGCCAGAGATACAGGTGGAGACTGTCAGTGGGTATTAAGTGAAGCAGCCAGAGATACAGTGGGTATTAAGTGAAGCAACCAGACATACAGGTGGAGACTGTCAGTGAGTATTAATATGAACTATGAAGCAGCCAGAGATACAATGGGTAATAAGTCAAGCAGCCAGAGATTCAGGTGGAGACTGTCAGTGGGAATTAATATGAACTATGAAGTAGCCAGAGATACAGGTGGAGGCTGTTAGTGGGTATTAAGTGAAGCAGCCAGACATACAGGTGGAGACTGTTAGTGGGTATTAATATGAACTATGAAGCAGCCAGAGATACAGGTGGATACTGTCAGTGGGTATTAATATGAACTATGAAGCAGCCAGAGATACAGGTGCAGACTTTCAGTGGGTATTAAGTGAAGCAGCAAGAGATACAGGTGGAGACTGTCAGTGGGTATTAAGTGAAGCAGCCAGAGATACAGGTGGAGACTGTTAGTGGGTATTAATATGAACTATGAAGCAGCCAGAGATACAGGTGGATACTGTCAGTGGGTATTAAGTGAAGCAGCCAGAGATACAGGTGGAGACTGTTAGTGGGTATTAATATGAACTATGAAGCAGCCAGAGATACAGGTGGAGACTTTCAGTGGGTATTAAGTGAAGCAGCCAGAGATACAGGTGGAGACTGTCAGTGGGTATTAAGTGAAGCAGCCAGAGATACAGGTGGAGACTGTCAGTGGGTATTAAGTGAAGCAGCCAGAGATACAGTGGGTATTAAGTGAAGCAACCAGACATACAGGTGGAGACTGTCAGTGAGTATTAATATGAACTATGAAGCAGCCAGAGATACAGTGGTTAATAAGTCAAGCAGCCAGAGATTCAGGTGGAGACTGTCAGTGGGAATTAATATGAACTATGAAGTAGCCAGAGATACAGGTGGAGGCTGTTAGTGGGTATTAATATGAACTATGAAGCAGCCAGAGCTACAGGTGGAGACTGTCAGTGTGTATTAAGTGAAGCAGCCAGAGATACAGGTGGAGACTGTTAGTGGGTATTAATATTAACTATGAAGCAGCCATAGCTACAGGTGGAGACTGTCAGTGGGTATTAAGTGAAGCAGCCAGAGATACAGGTGGAGACCGTCAGTGGGTATTAAGTGAAGCAGCCAGAGATAAAGGTGGAGACTGTTAGTGGGTATTAATATGAACTATGAAGCAGCCAGAGATACAGGTGGATACTGTCAGTGGGTATTAATATGAACTATGAAGCAGCCAGAGATACAGGTGGAGACTGTCAGTGGGTATTAAGTGAAGCAACCAGACATACAGGTGGAGACTGTCAGTGGGTATTAATATGAACTATGAAGCAGCCAGAGATACAGGTGGAAACTGTCAGTGGGTATTAATATGAACTATGAAGCAGCCAGAGATACAGGTGGAGACTGTCAGTGGGTATTAATATGAACTATGAAGCAGCCAGAGATACAGGTGGAAACTGTCAGTGGGTATTAATATGAACTATGAAGCAGCCAGAGCTACAGGTGGAGACTGTCAGTGGGTATTAATATTAACTATGAAACAACCAGAGCTACAGGTGGAGACTGTCAGTGGGTATTAAGTGAAGCAGCCAGAGATACAGGTGGAGACTGTTAGTGGGTATTAATATGAACTATGAAGCAGCCAGAGCTACAGGTGGAGACTGTCAGTGGGTATTAAGTGAAGCAGCCAGAGATACAGGTGGAGACCGTCAGTGGGTATTAAGTGAAGCAGCCAGAGATACAGGTGGAGACTGTTAGTGGGTATTAATATGAACTATGAAGCAGCCAGAGATACAGGTGGAGACTGTCAGTGGGTATTAAGTGAAGCAGCCAGAGATACAGTGGGTATTAAGTGAAGCAACCAGACATACAGGTGGAGACTGTCAGTGAGTATTAATATGAACTATGAAGCAGCCAGAGATACAGTGGGTAATAAGTCAAGCAGCCAGAGATTCAGGTGGAGACTGTCAGTGGGAATTAATATGAACTATGAAGTAGCCAGAGATACAGGTGGAGGCTGTTAGTGGGTATTAAGTGAAGCAGCCAGACATACAGGTGGAGACTGTTAGTGGGTATTAATATGAACTATGAAGCAGCCAGAGATACAGGTGGATACTGTCAGTGGGTATTAATATGAACTATGAAGCAGCCAGAGATACAGGTGCAGACTTTCAGTGGGTATTAAGTGAAGCAGCCAGAGATACAGGTGGAGACTGTCAGTGGGTATTAAGTGAAGCAGCCAGAGATACAGGTGGAGACTGTTAGTGGGTATTAATATGAACTATGAAGCAGCCAGAGATACAGGTGGATACTGTCAGTGGGTATTAAGTGAAGCAGCCAGAGATACAGGTGGAGACTGTTAGTGGGTATTAATATTAACTATGAAGCATCCAGAGATACAGGTGGAGACTTTCAGTGGGTATTAAGTGAAGCAGCCAGAGATACAGGTGGAGACTGTCAGTGGGTATTAAGTGAAGCAGCCAGAGATACAGGTGGAGACTGTCAGTGGGTATTAAGTGAAGCAGCCAGAGATACAGTGGGTATTAAGTGAAGCAACCAGACATACAGGTGGAGACTGTCAGTGAGTATTAATATGAACTATGAAGCAGCCAGAGATACAGTGGTTAATAAGTCAAGCAGCCAGAGATTCAGGTGGAGACTGTCAGTGGGAATTAATATGAACTATGAAGCAGCCAGAGATACAGGTGGAAACTGTCAGTGGGTATTAATATGAACTATGAAGCAGCCAGAGATACAGGTGGAGACTGTTTCAACCCAAGTTTCCTACATGCCACGGGAGTGTGTTAGCCCGCTGAGCTAAAGCCTAATGATTAGCTTGGGCAGTCTTCAGGTCTCAAGGCAAGTTTACTCATCCCAGGAGCGGGGTTCACCGGTCCACCTCCATTACACTCACCCTCTCTGGAAGAGATCCACATTGTGAAACTTGTTCAGCTCTACAGAAAACTCCAACGTCCCCTGTACTTCAGACATGATACGTTCCAGGTCATCCCCTGCAGAGAGGAAAGAGAATATATCCATCGATATAAGATGGGTAAAAATGGAGTCCCAATAGACACATCTGGATGCATACTGTATTGCAGTGTGAGGAGCACACTGGAAAATGCTCTATTGCACTACCCCCATTGTTTTATGATTGAAGTGACAAAGCCATTAGCACCTTCATGATTCAGTGAATTCATGGCCAACAAAGCATCCTTTCATACAAAAAATACAAAAAAAGGCATTCACAAGGAATCAAAATCGAATCAAACCGTGACGTTTATCATCTAATCATTGAACACTGTCACTTGTCTTCTTCACTGTAGTGTTTCTATGACTCTGTTGTCCTCCGGAGGCCTCATAGTGAGAAGCACACTGGCATTTAGGGAGGTAACCCCAGACTGGAAATAGAAGCGCCTCTACACACACACACACACACACACACACACACACACACACACACACACACACACACACACACACACACACACACACACACACACACACACACACACACACACACACACACACACACACACACACACACACACACACACACTCCTCCACCATGGTTTCTAATTAGACAAACAATGAGTCATTCAGGAAGCGTTTGCCTTGGTCCTTCCATCTCCCAGGGAGCTATTCACAGAGCCAACACTCAACAGACTGCACACAACCTCAGCATGAAACATTGAGAGGAATGGAGAGAGAGACACCCGCGATGAAGTTTTAGAAAACGGTTCTAAATTGATGGGATGGAAAGTGTTGACTCACAATATCATGTTGAAGTCTGTGTTCTTTAAGACATTTACATGCTGGTCATTTAGCAGACGCTCTCATCCAGAGCGATTTACAGTCAGTCAACTTAAAACCAGCACATATTTCACATTCTAGCCTTCTTCTCATGAGTGCCTTCTATCATGATAGTAGTAGAGGTAGTTGGCAATAGCATGGGTAAGATTGTTACCGCACTGTTACCGTTGCCGCACTGCTACAGTTACTATAGTAACATAGTAGCCGTTGTGTTTATTGCCTGTTTTAATTCAGATTTAAAGCCCAGAGGCTGACATGCTAAACCTCTACTAACGAGTCACAGTTATTCAAAAGTTGATAATTGAGCTTGTTTGATCCCCATTTAATAACTCTTCCAAATCAAATAATATATGCCATTTAACAGATGATACATTTGAAATATACTGTAGATGGCCCACGGGAATGGAACCCACAACACTGACAGTGCGAGCTCCATGCTCTACCAACTGAGCCAATGAAACAACAGCATAGCCGTGCCTGTAGGACAGTAAACTAAGCATCACATTTTTTATGTGACATGATCTGCACTCAAATCTACTTCAAAAAGCTGTTTGTCCACATTAGACTGTTCTAGCTTCACAGACACATGAAAACAAAGGGATAACGGATCATAACAATCATTTGACGCCGTAAAGCAACTACGCAGAAGTAAGCGAGAGAAACACAATAACAAAGCCTCGTTCTCCACCACTGTGTGGTCCATTATCCCATTGCTGTTGAAAACCAGCTAAAGGGAGGGAAGATATATGTCACACAGCATTGCTGCCTTCTGCTGACATGACTTCTTGTGTTACATGAACATGTGAGGGGGCAGACACACACACACACACACACACACACACACACACACACACACACACACACACACACACACACACACACACACACACCCCTGCCCAAACTGGCTACTTTAATAAAGGTTATGTATGGTAGAGAACTGAGGGTTGTGCTGACGGTCCGTGGGTCATATTAACAGTGACCTGTCCTGACACAGAGCCTTCACCAAGCAGCCTTGAACAGCTGGTGGAGAGAGAATATGTGGAGGATATTGTGCTGCTGTGTAAAGTATGCTGTATTGTACATCAGTGTTGTATTGTTCATCAGTGCTGTAATGTTCATCAGTGTTGTATTGTTCATCAGTGTTGTATTGTTCATCAGTGTTGTATTGTTCATCAGTGTTGTATTGTACATCAGTGTTGTATTGTTCATCAGTGCTGTATTGTTCATCAGTGTTGTATTGTTCATCAGTGTTGTATTGTTCATCAGTGTTGTATTGTTCATCAGTGTTGTATTGTTCATCAGTGCTGTATTGTTCATCAGTGTTGTATTGTTCATCAGTGTTGTATTGTTCATCAGTGTTGTATTGTACATCAGTGTTGTATTGTTCATCAGTGCTGTATTGTTCATCAGTGTTGTATTGTTCATCAGTGTTGTATTGTTCATCAGTGTTGTATTGTACATCAGTGTTGTATTGTTCATCAGTGTTGTATTGTTCATCAGTGTTGTATTGTTCATCAGTGTTGTATTGTTCATCAGTGTTGTATTGTTCATCAGTGTTGTATTGTTCATCAGTGCTGTATTGTTCATCAGTGCTGTATTGTACATCAGTGTTGTATTGTTCATCAGTGTTGTATTGTTCATCAGTGTTGTATTGTTCATCAGTGTTGTATTGTACATCAGTGGTGTATTGTTCATCAGTGCTGTATTGTTCATCAGTGTTGTATTGTACATCAGTGTTGTATTGTTCATCAGTGTTGTATTGTTCATCAGTGCTGTATTGTACATCAGTGTTGTATTGTTCATCAGTGCTGTATTGTACATCAGTGTTGTATTGTTCATCAGTGTTGTATTGTTCATCAGTGTTGTATTGTTCATCAGTGTTGTATTGTTCATCAGTGTTGTATTGTTCATCAGTGTTGTATTGTACATCAGTGTTGTATTGTTCATCAGTGTTGTATTGTTCATCAGTGCTGTATTGTACATCAGTGTTGTATTGTTCATCAGTGTTGTATTGTTCATCAGTGTTGTATTGTTCATCAGTGGTGTATTGTTCATCAGTGCTGTATTGTACATCAGTGTTGTATTGTACATCAGTGGTGTATTGTTCATCAGTGCTGTATTGTTCATCAGTGTTGTATTGTTCATCAGTGTTGTATTGTTCATCAGTGTTGTATTGTTCATCAGTGCTGTATTGTACATCAGTGTTGTATTGTTCATCAGTGTTGTATTGTTCATCAGTGTTGTATTGTTCATCAGTGGTGTATTGTTCATCAGTGTTGTATTGTTCATCAGTGCTGTATTGTACATCAGTGTTGTATTGTTCATCAGTGTTGTATTGTTCATCAGTGTTGTATTGTTCATCAGTGCTGTATTGTTCATCAGTGTTGTATTGTTCATGTTGTATTGTTCATCAGTGTTGTATTGTATTGTTCATCAGTGTTGTATTGTTCATCAGTGTTGTATTGTTCATCAGTGTTGTATTGTTCATCAGTGTTGTATTGTTCATCAGTGTTGTATTGTTCATCAGTGTATTGTATTGTTCATCAGTGGTGTATTGTTCATCAGTGCTGTATTGTACATCAGTGTTGTATTGTTCATCAGTGTTGTATTGTTCATCAGTGTTGTATTGTACATCAGTGTTGTATTGTTCATCAGTGTTGTATTGTTCATCAGTGTTGTATTGTTCATCAGTGTATTGTATTGTATTGTTCATCAGTGTTGTATTGTACATCAGTGTTGTATTGTTCATCAGTGTGTTGTTCATCAGTGTTGTATTGTTCAGTGCTGTTGTATTGTACATCAGTGTTGTATTGTTCATCAGTGTTGTATTGTTCATCAGTGTTGTATTGTTCATCAGTGCTGTATTGTACATCAGTGTTGTATTGTTCATCAGTGTTGTATTGTTCATCAGTGGTGTATTGTTCATCAGTGCTGTATTGTTCATCAGTGTTGTATTGTACATCAGTGTTGTATTGTTCATCAGTGTTGTATTGTTCATCAGTGTTGTATTGTACATCAGTGTTGTATTGTTCATCAGTGTTGTATTGTTCATCAGTGTTGTATTGTTCATCAGTGTTGTATTGTACATCAGTGTTGTATTGTTCATCAGTGTTGTATTGTTCATCAGTGTTGTATTGTTCATCAGTGTTGTATTGTTCATCAGTGTTGTATTGTACATCAGTGTTGTATTGTTCATCAGTGCTGTATTGTTCATCAGTGCTGTATTGTACATCAGTGGTGTATTGTTCATCAGTGTTGTATTGTTCATCAGTGTTGTATTGTTCATCAGTGTTGTATTGTTCATCAGTGTTGTATTGTTCATCAGTGTTGTATTGTTCATCAGTGTTGTATTGTTAATCAGTGTTGTATTGTTCATCAGTGTTGTATTGTTCATCATTGTTCATCAGTGTTGTATTGTTCATCAGTGTTGTATTGTTCATCAGTGTTGTATTGTTCATCAGTGTTGTATTGTTCATCAGTGTTGTATTGTTCATCAGTGTTGTATTGTTCATCAGTGTTGTATTGTTCATCAGTGTTGTATTGTTCATCAGTGTTGTATTGTACATCAGTGTTGTATTGTTCATCAGTGTTGTATTGTTCATCAGTGTTGTATTGTTCATCAGTGTTGTATTGTACATCAGTGTTGTATTGTTCATCAGTGTTGTATTGTTCATCAGTGTTGTTGTCAGTGTTGTATTGTTCATCAGTGTTGTATTGTTCATCAGTGTTGTATTGTTCATCAGTGTTATATTGTTCATCAGTGTTGTATTGTTCATCAGTGTTGTATTGTTCATCAGTGTTGTATTGTTCATCAGTGTTGTATTGTTCATCAGTGTTGTATTGTTCATCAGTGTTGTATTGTTCATCAGTGTTGTATTGTTCATCAGTGTTGTATTGTTCATCAGTGTTGTATTGTTCATCAGTGTTGTATTGTTCATCAGTGTTGTATTGTTCATCAGTGTTGTATTGTTCATCAGTGTTGTATTGTTCATCAGTGTTGTATTGTTCATCAGTGCTGTATTGTTCATCAGTGTTGTATTGTTCATCAGTGTTGTATTGTTCATCAGTGTTGTATTGTTCATCAGTGTTGTATTGTTCATCAGTGTTGTATTGTACATCAGTGTTGTATTGTTCATCAGTGTTGTATTGTTCATCAGTGTTGTATTGTTCATCAGTGTTGTATTGTTCATCAGTGTTGTATTGTTCATCAGTGTTGTATTGTTCATCAGTGTTGTATTGTTCATCAGTGTTGTATTGTTCATCAGTGTTGTATTGTTCATCAGTGTTGTATTGTTCATCAGTGTTGTATTGTTCATCAGTGTTGTATTGTTCATCAGTGCTGTATTGTTCATCAGTGCTGTATTGTTCATCAGTGTTGTATTGTTCATCAGTGTTGTATTGTTCATCAGTGTTGTATTGTTCATCAGTGCTGTATTGTACATCAGTGTTGTATTGTTCATCAGTGTTGTATTGTTCATCAGTGTTGTATTGTTCATCAGTGTTGTATTGTTCATCAGTGTTGTATTGTTCATCAGTGTTGTATTGTTCATCAGTGTTGTATTGTTCATCAGTGTTGTATTGTTCATCAGTGTTGTATTGTTCATCAGTGTTGTATTGTTCATCAGTGTTGTATTGTTCATCAGTGTTGTATTGTTCATCAGTGTTGTATTGTTCATCAGTGTTGTATTGTTCATCAGTGTTGTATTGTTCATCAGTGTTGTATTGTTCATCAGTGTTGTATTGTTCATCAGTGTTGTATTGTTCATCAGTGTTGTATTGTTCATCAGTGTTGTATTGTTCATCAGTGTTGTATTGTTCATCAGTGTTGTATTGTTCATCAGTGTTGTATTGTTCATCAGTGTTGTATTGTTCATCAGTGTTGTATTGTTCATCAGTGTTGTATTGTTCATCAGTGCTGTATTGTTCATCAGTGTTGTATTGTTCATCAGTGTTGTATTGTTCATCAGTGTTGTATTCTACATCAGTGTTGTATTGTTCATCAGTGTTGTATTGTTCATCAGTGTTGTATTGTTCATCAGTGTTGTATTGTTCATCAGTGTTGTATTGTTCATCAGTGTTGTATTGTTCATCAGTGTTGTATTGTTCATCAGTGTGTATTGTTCATTGTTCATCAGTGTTGTATTGTTCATCAGTGTTGTATTGTTCATCAGTGTTGTATTGTTCATCAGTGTTGTATTGTTCATCAGTGTTGTATTGTTCATCAGTGTTGTATTGTTCATCAGTGTTGTATTGTTCATCAGTGCTGTATTGTTCATCAGTGTTGTATTGTTCATCAGTGTTGTATTGTTCATCAGTGTTGTATTGTTCATCAGTGTTGTATTGTTCATCAGTGCTGTATTGTTCATCAGTGTTGTATTGTTCATCAGTGTTGTATTGTTCATCAGTGTTGTATTGTTCATCAGTGTTGTATTGTTCATCAGTGTTGTATTGTTCATCAGTGTTGTATTGTTCATCAGTGTTGTATTGTTCATCAGTGTTGTATTGTTCATCAGTGTTGTATTGTTCATCAGTGTTGTATTGTTCATCAGTGTTGTATTGTTCATCAGTGTTGTATTGTTCATCAGTGCTCAGTGTTGTATTGTTCATCAGTGTTGTATTGTTCATCAGTGCTGTATTGTTCATCAGTGTTGTGTTGTATTGTTCATCAGTGTTGTATTGTTCATCAGTGTTGTATTGTTCATCAGTGTTGTATTGTTCATCAGTGTTGTATTGTTCATCAGTGTTGTATTGTTCATCATCAGTGTTGTATTGTTCATCAGTGTTGTATTGTTCATCAGTGCTGTATTGTTCATCAGTGTTGTATTGTTCATCAGTGTTGTATTGTTCATCAGTGTTGTATTGTTCATCAGTGTTGTATTGTTCATCAGTGTTGTATTGTTCATCAGTATTGTTTCAGTATTGTTCATCAGTGTTGTATTGTTCATCAGTGTTGTATTGTTCATCAGTGTTGTATTGTTCATCAGTGTTGTATTGTTCATCAGTGTTGTATTGTTCATCAGTGTTGTATTGTTCATCAGTGTTGTATTGTTCATCAGTGTTGTATTGTTCATCAGTGTTGTATTGTTCATCAGTGTTGTATTGTTCATCAGTGTTGTATTGTTCATCAGTGCTGTATTGTTCATCAGTGTTCATCAGTGTTGTATTGTTCATCAGTGTTGTATTGTTCATCAGTGTGTTGTATTGTTCATCAGTGTTGTATTGTTCATCAGTGTTGTATTGTTTCATCAGTGTTGTATTGTTCATCAGTTCATCAGTTGTATTGTTCATCAGTGTTGTATTGTTCATCAGTGTTGTATTGTTCATCAGTGTTGTATTGTTCATCAGTGTTGTATTGTTCATCAGTGTTGTATTGTTCATCAGTGTTGTATTGTTCATCAGTGTTGTATTGTTCATCAGTGTTGTATTGTTCATCAGTGTTGTATTGTTCATCTGTATTGTTCATCAGTGTTGTATTGTTCATCAGTGTTGTATTGTTCATCAGTGTTGTATTGTTCATCAGTGTTGTATTGTTCATCAGTGTTGTATTGTTCATCAGTGTTGTATTGTTCATCAGTGCTGTATTGTTCATCAGTGTTGTATTGTTCATCAGTGTTGTATTGTTCATCAGTGTTGTATTGTTCATCAGTGCTGTATTGTTCATCAGTGTTGTATTGTTCATCAGTGTTGTATTGTTCATCAGTGTTGTATTGTTCATCAGTGTTGTATTGTTCATCAGTGTTGTATTGTTCATCAGTGTTGTATTGTTCATCAGTGCTGTATTGTTCATCAGTGTTGTATTGTTCATCAGTGTTGTATTGTTCATCAGTGTTGTATTGTTCATCAGTGTTGTATTGTTCATCAGTGTTGTATTGTTCATCAGTGTTGTATTGTTCATCAGTGTTGTATTGTTCATCAGTGTTGTATTGTTCATCAGTGTTGTATTGTTCATCAGTGTTGTATTGTTCATCAGTTGTATTGTTCATCAGTGTATTGTTCATCAGTGTTGTATTGTTCATCAGTGTTGTATTGTTCATCAGTGTTGTATTGTTCATCAGTGTTGTATTGTTCATCAGTGTTGTATTGTTCATCAGTCATCAGTGTCATCAGTGTTGTATTGTTCATCAGTGTTGTATTGTTCATCAGTGTTGTATTGTTCATCAGTGTTGTATTGTACATCAGTGTTGTATTGTTCATCAGTGTTGTATTGTTCATCAGTGCTGTATTGTTCATCAGTGTTGTATTGTTCATCAGTGTTGTATTGTTCATCAGTGTTGTATTGTTCAGTCAGTGTGTTGTATTGTTCATCAGTGTTCATCAGTGTATTGTTCATCAGTGTTGTATTGTTCATCAGTGTTGTATTGTTCATCAGTGTTGTATTGTTCATCAGTGTTGTATTGTTCATCAGTGCTGTATTGTTCATCAGTGTCATGTATTGTTCATCAGTGTTGTAGTGTTGTATTGTTCATCAGTGTTGTATTGTTCATCAGTGTTGTATTGTTCATCAGTGTTGTATTGTTCATCAGTGTTGTATTGTTCATCAGTGTTGTATTGTTCATCAGTGTTGTATTGTTCATCAGTGTTGTATTGTTCATCAGTGTTGTATTGTTCATCAGTGTTGTATTGTTCATCAGTGTTGTATTGTTCATCAGTGTTGTATTGTATTGTTCATCAGTGTTGTATTGTTCATCAGTGTTGTATTGTTCATCAGTGTTGTATTGTTCATCAGTGTTGTATTGTTCATCAGTGTTGTATTGTTCATCAGTGTTGTATTGTTCATCAGTGTTGTATTGTACATCAGTGTTGTTCATCAGTTGTATTGTTCATCAGTGTTGTATTGTTCATCAGTGTGTATTGTAGTGTTGTATTGTTCATCAGTGTGTTGTATTGTTATTGTTCATCAGTGTTGTATTGTTCATCAGTGTATTGTCAGTGTTGTATTGTTCATCAGTGTTGTATTGTACATCAGTGTTGTATTGTTCATCAGTGTTGTATTGTTCATCAGTGTTGTATTGTCATTGTTCATCAGTGTTGTATTGTTCATCAGTGTTGTATTGTCATTGTTCATCAGTGTTGTATTGTTCATCAGTGTTGTATTGTTCATCAGTGTTGTATTGTTCATCAGTGGTGTATTGTTCATCAGTGTTGTATTGTTCATCAGTGTTGTATTGTTCATCAGTGCTGTATTGTTCATCAGTGTTGTATTGTACATCAGTGTTGTATTGTTCATCAGTGTTGTATTGTTCATCAGTGTTGTATTGTTCATCAGTGTTGTATTGTTCATCAGTGTTGTATTGTTCATCAGTGCTGTATTGTTCATCAGTGTTGTATTGTTCATCAGTGTTGTATTGTTCATCAGTGCTGTATTCTACATCAGTGCTGTATTCTACATTATTTTGTCTAAAGTGTATTACACAATGGAAAAGGCGTAATTCATTTGGCTTAGTCAACATTTTCCCAAGTCTCACTTGAGCCCAGTTCTAGTCAGCTGTTGTCAGTTGTCTCACATTGAGTCAAAAGCAGGAGCTCTGCATTTTCATCTCTCTGTCTGGGACATATACAGGCTACAGCTGGGACTGAACACTGTGTGCCTTACAGAAACACAGGAGGTTGCATATCAGTCAATCTCTCGCTCTCTCACTGGTTCTCGCTGTCACACACACACACACACACACACAACCCCAGGGTAACCGCTAGATCATGCTGACTGTCAACAGAAGTACTGTATATGGCAGAGGCTGCATTATCTCCCCTGCTAATCAACCGAGGCAGAAGTTGATCAATAGTTGAATGTAAATAGGTCACAGGCACAGTATCTCCAGACCATAGATTTACATAGAACTTTGACAGGATCTCTGTGATACACAAACAGTTTCAAGGGTATTACATGTTTGCAATAATTCCCTTACTTCTACTGAGGGTGTCTGCCTGCGCTGATGATGATGAGGATGAGGGGAAGGATGACGATGAGGAGGAGGATGATGATGAAAAAATGGACCTTACCATCTCGTCTCTACTACTCTGTTGAGCCATCAGCTTCCATTTCAAAGTTGACTATTGACGTGAAGAAGCCTGCTGAATGTACAGTAGTGGGTTAGTCATAGCAATAGAAGAGATGTGTGGGGCTGATTGCACAGTGTACCAGCCTGGTAACAAAGAATCCACATGCTGAATGAATGGCATTGAACCACAGAATTTAATAGATGCTGCTAAATGTCCCTGACCTACAGTAACACTGCTCCAGCTACACATTGCCCCTGACCTACACTACACTGCTCCAGCTACACATTGCCCCTGACCTACACTACACTGCTCCAGCTACACATTGTCCCTGACCTACACTACACTGCTCCAGCTACACATTGTCCCTGACCTACACTACACTGCTCCAGCTACACATTGTCCCTGACCTACACTACACTGCTCCAGCTACACATTGTCCCTGACCTACACTACACTGCTCCAGCTACACATTGTCCCTGACCTACACTGCTCCAGCTACACATTGTCCCTGACCTACACTGCTCCAGCTACACACATTGTCCCTGACCTGACACTGCTCCAGCTACACATTGTCCCTGCTCCACCTACACAGTGTCCCTGACCCAGCTCCAACTACACATTGTCCCTGACCTACACTGCTCCAGCTACACATTGTCCCTGACCAGCTACACATTGTCCCTGACCTACCTACACATTGTCCCTGACCTACACTGCTCCTACACATTGTCCCTGACCTACACACTGCTCCAGCTACACATTGTCCCTCACCCAGCTACACATTGTCCCTGACCTACACTGCTCCAGCTACACATTGTCCCTGACCTACACTGCTCCAGCTACACATTGTCCCTCACCTACACTGCTCCAGCTACACATTGTCCCTGACCTACTGCTCCAGCTACACATTGTCCCTGACCTACACTGCTCCAGCTACACATTGTCCCTGACCTACACTGCTCCAGCTACACATTGTCCCTGACCTACACTGCTCCAGCTACACATTGTCCCTGACCGACACCAGCTACACATTGTCCCTGACCTACACTGCTCCAGCTACACATTGTCCCTGACCTACACTGCTCCAGCTACACATTGTCCCTGACCCTCACCTACACTGCTCCAGCTACACATTGTCCCTGACCTACACTGCTCCAGCTACACATTGTGACCTACCTGTCCCTGACCTACACTGCTCCAGCTACACATTGTCCCTGACACTGCTCCAGCTACCACATTGTCCCTGACAGCTACACTGTCCCTGACCTACACTGCTCCAGCTACACATTGTCCCTGACCTACACTGCTCCAGCTACACATTGTCCCTGACCTACACTGCTCCAGCTACACATTGTCCCTGACCTACACTGCTCCAGCTACACATTGTCCCTGACCTACACTGCTCCAGCTACACATTGTCCCTGACCTACACTGCTCCAGCTACACATTGTCCCTGACCTACACTGCTCCAGCTACACATTGTCCCTGACCTACACTGCTCCAGCTACACATTGTCCCTCACCTACACTGCTCCAGCTACACATTGTCCCTCACCTACACTGCTCCAGCTACACATTGTCCCTGACCTACACTGCTCCAGCTACACATTGTCCCTGACCTACACTGCTCCAGCTACACATTGTCCCTGACCTACACTGCTCCAGCTACACATTGTCCCTCACCTACACTGCTCCAGCTACACATTGTCCCTGACCGACACTGCTCCAGCTACACATTGTCCCTGACCGACACTGCTCCAGCTACACATTGTCCCTGACCTACACTGCTCCAGCTACACATTGTCCCTGACCTACACTGCTCCAGCTACACATTGTCCCTACACATTGTCCCTGACCACACTGCTCCAGCTACACATTGTCCCTGACCTACACTGCTCCAGCTACACATTGTCCCTCACCTACACTGCTCCAGCTACACATTGTCCCTGACCGACACTGCTCCAGCTACACATTGTCCCTGACCTACACTGCTCCAGCTACACATTGTCCCTGACCTACACTGCTCCAGCTACACATTGTCCCTGACCTACACTGCTCCAGCTACACATTGTCCCTGACCTACACTGCTCCAGCTACACATTGTCCCTGACCTACACTGCTCCAGCTACACATTGTCCCTCACCTACACTGCTCCAGCTACACATTGTCCCTGACCGACACTGCTCCAGCTACACATTGTCCCTACACATTGTGACCTACACTGCTCCAGCTACACATTGTCCCTGACCTACACTGCTCCAGCTACACATTGTCCCTCACCTACCCATTGTCCCTGACCTACACTGCTCCAGCTACACATTGTCCCTCACCTACACTGCTCCAGCTACACATTGTCCCTGACCGACACTGCTCCAGCTACACATTGTCCCTCACCTACACTGCTCCAGCTACACATTGTCCCTCACCTACACTGCTCCAGCTACACATTGTCCCTCACCTACACTGCTCCAGCTACACATTGTCCCTGACCGACACTGCTCCAGCTACACATTGTCCCTCACCTACACTGCTCCAGCTACACATTGTCCCTGACCTACACTGCTCCAGCTACACATTGTCCCTGACCTACACTGCTCCAGCTACACATTGTCCCTCACCTACACTGCTCCAGCTACACATTGTCCCTGACCTACACTGCTCCAGCTATACATTGTCTCAGGCTGGGTCAACTGCTGTGGCTTTGTCTCTCAGTTTAATCAAAATGTTCTCTATAGTCAGTTAAATGACGCTTACTGTATGTACAAGATAAGCCAGAAAAGATCCTCTGTGATTCAAAGAGACCTTCACTTAAAATGTAGTTCAAGTGTTAAGACAGATGAAGTCTAGACAGAATACTAAGACCTGGAGATTGTTGTCCAGAATATGTTCTAGGTCTGTCCCCGACTAAAAAAAATCTTGGTCGACCAAGAGTCTTCTGCTCTGTCGACCAATCGATTGGTCTGAATTTTTAAACGTGTATTTTTCCACATATATATACATCCTATGTGTTTTAATCAAATCAACTCGATTCACTAAGCTTATCTGATGCTTTAAGCACACTGTTTGGTTAAATAATTAAGACACACAGATGACTAGAGGGAGTCTGGCCAGCAATTGATTTGATTGTGCCAGGCCGGGCTCAGACTTGCTGCGCCGTGTTAAAAAAAGACAGCAAGTGACTGTGACAAACACCCGTTGCCTCTCTCTTCTCCCTGCTGCAGCGACCACAACAGAACATCAATGTGTTTATCACACTGTCCATGTTGCTGAAGCTGCACCATAATTACAGCCATTCTGTGACCAAAAACATTCCCTATTCCCTCAACCCTCGCTCTCTTTATGTGACACATGTATGCATCGGATGCACATGACCAATAGGACCTGACCTATAGCATATCCTATGCTATGGGGTTTCATTGTGTGGTTTCCTCTCTACCCACTTTCCTTAGGCAATAAGACAAGGGCTTTTTTCTCGTCTCCGCATTCTGCTGCTGCATCCGCTCTCAACCCCGATATGCTGGTAAACTTTGCTATTATGCACATAGCAACATGGTCGAGGAAAAGGTGCCAATTCTACAGTGCACTGGTGTGTTTCAGAACCGCGGACAGCAACCACTATCCGACGCAGGAGAAAGTGCATTTGTTTTAAAATAGTATCATTTTTCTTCCCGTTGCACCATTGTTCTTACATAATTTAACCATATAGAATTTCAGTACCACATGTCAGACTGATGGACTGTGCCATCCCCACAGCCTCCAAATGGATCAGTCCACTCAGACAGGCACCAATAAGACAGGTGTCTTGTGTGGCATGATGTTCATGTTTTTATTTGTCACTGCTCGACTAAAGTCATCTGGGTCCATCTACAGCCTATTGGTCAAACAATCGACCAGTCGACTAAATGGGTTCAGCCCTAAAATGCTCTTCACCATTTACCATGCTAGTAGCTGATGGGGATGCTCTGAAGTCCAATTACAATAGACCCTTTAATGTGCTGCTGCTTGTGGCCATATTCTGCCGTTCTGTTGAGCCTGCAGGTAAAAATCATTAAACCTTAATCATGACAAAGTACCACCTGCTTGGGTTAAAGACACACTTTCAGATGACTATTTAATGCAGAGTATTATAACACTACTGAGGCTGGGGCTCTATGAGGCTATTACAGGTTACACTACTGAGGCTGGGGCTCTATGAGGCTATTACAGGTTACACTACTGAGGCTGGGGCTCTATGAGGCTATTACAGGTTACAGTGCTGAGGCTGGGGCTCTATGAGGCTATTACAGGTTACAGTGCTGAGGCTGGGGCTCTATGAGGCTATTACAGGTTACAGTGCTGAGGTTGAAGCTCTATGATGCTATTACAGGTTACAGTACAGCGACTGGGTCTCTATGAGGCTATTACAGGTTACAGTGCTGAGGTTGAAGCTCTATAAGGCTATTACAGGTTACAGTGCTGAGGCTGGGGCTCTATGAGGTTACAGTACAGCGACTGGGTCTCTATGAGGCTATTACAGGTTACACTACTGAGGCTGGGGCTCTACAGTGCTGAGGAGGCTATTACAGGTTACACTGCTGAGGCTGGGGCTCTATGAGGCTATTACAGGTTACACTACTGAGGCTGGGGCTCTATGAGGCTATTACAGGTTACACTGCTGAGGCTGGGGCTCTATGAGGCTATTACAGGTTACAGTGCTGAGGCTGGGGCTCTATGAGGCTATTACAGGTTACAGTGCTGAGGCTGGGGCTCTATGAGGCTATTACAGGTTACAGTGCTGAGGTTGAAGCTCTATGAGGCTATTACAGGTTACAGTACTGAGACTGGGGCTCTATGAGGCTATTACAAGTTACAGTGCTGAGGCTGGGGCTCTATGAGGCTATTACAGGTTACAGTGCTGAGGCTGGGGCTCTATGAGGCTATTACAGGTTATATGCTAGTGCTCTATGGGGGACTTGAGTTGGTCACCACTAATCTCTCAACCACAGCAAGCACAACAAGCCCCTGGCTCTTCTCTCACTGACCTGGCTTGTATGTTCAGCTTGCAAATAGACTGACATTTCAATAACTGAAATAAGGACAAACCCCAGTACACTCATAGTATTCGTACATTAGCCTACAAGTAGTTCGTAGACCTGAAATAGTCTAGAAGAATTAAGGTCAGCACAATAATATGGATTCAAATGTTATTTTTCACCACAGACTTTCCTACCTGCACTGTGCAGGTAGGCTATCTTCTATTTTTTCCCCTTCTGGGAGTATAACCAAATATCTCAGGGTCAGACATTATTCAAAGTATAGCAGCCTACTGTAGCTACTTTCCTATATTTGGAGTGCGTATTTGGAGAGTCATAACTGAGACAACTGGCCAAGCGTAGACGTAATCCTAGGACAGTCGAGGGTCATGACAACCGGCTGAATGTTTACACAACACCGTCACATGACAGGAAATGAATCTCACACACTCACTTCATAATGAACCTCCATCTCATGAAGCAGACTAGAATAAAAGCCAAACACACCGTCCCTACAAATAAATAGAACACACTGGAATACAACAACACCGTCCCACAGAATGGACACTCCAGCACACTGGTATCCTTATACTCCATGCCACACAATACATGAAATGGCTATTTTCTTGGTTTAAAGACAAATCAGCCTAAATGTGTTGTTGAGCTACAATAATAGCAGTAGGCTTATGCTGAACTTGTACACTGATCTGTCCCTCCATGCACCGACTGGAACTAGGCTATATGAGATGTGTGAACTACCCGCTTCTTAAAAGTCACAATCCCCAGGAATGAAGCACCAAGTAAGGAAGGGAGCTGGAGCAAAAATATGTGATTCAGGGAGAGTCTAACTGACTGTGTAACGGAGAGAGAAGATTATGTAAATGGTGTGATAGTGAACTCCGGGCCAACTTCTTCTCAGGACATTAGCTACTGTAGAAATACTCGTTTCGTTCACAGTCACACACACATTTCTGGAAGGGTGAAGAGTGGGTGAGGGTTGCAGTGACTTACTGAACTTGCAGTTCTGTTCTGTGCTGATAACAATGTGTAACATTTCTCCAAAGGCTCTAATATAATATATCATAGTAATTCACCCCATCAAGTCATCCAACTAGCCAAGGAATATAACATTGCTGTGGCCTGTGTGCTGTTGGTACAGCGGTTGGGGCTGTTGGTACAGTGGTTGGGGCTGTTGGTACAGTGGTTGGAGGGTTGATGGAGGTGGAATAAGATCTTTCTAACAGCAGATTGTGTGAAACGTCAATGCTGTCTTCACACGAAAGTCCCATGTGGTCTGACTACATTTGGCCCGGAGCGGATGGACCTGGGTGGGTTGAAGTCAGCTGAAAATCCTTGTTTTATCACTTCAGGAATCTGCTGTAGGGGTCTGCTGAGGTGTTAGGAAAGTAGACTGTTCACCAAGCGGACAGCTGCATGCAGTGTGTAGCAGACAAAGCACCTGCCCTCCACTAAGCAGCTATGGGGGTTTGCCAAATGTTTTCCATAAAATGATTTGCTCTGTGTGTGTGCGTGCATGTGTGTGCGTGTGTGTGTGTGTGTGTGTGTGTGTGTGTGTGTGTGTGTGTGTGTGTGTGTGTGTGTGTGTGTGTGTGTGTGTGTGTGTGTGTGTGTGTGTGTGTGTGTGTGTGTGTGTGTGTGTGTGTGTGTGTGTGTGTGTGTGTGTGTGTGAGTGAGTGAGTGCGTGGAAGACAACGTTCTACTGTTGGTATTTTAGGGATGCTGTTACAGCCAACGCTGCTAATATAGACTCATCAACCTTTTAACCGCAACTAAATTATGAGCTGGAGCGTCGGCAACAATTTAGCAGACAGGTCTGTTACAACCTTGTCAAAACATTCTGTTTCACAATACAGCGGCAAGCAACAGCCGGCCCGTTATATTCTCTGTCTGTCCCACTGCACTGTGATGGACAATGAGGATGCTAGCTACAATGTAACAAACCTTACCTTGCTCACTGATGCGCTGCGAATCCCCACGCAATAACCAGTGTCCACCACTGTCTAATATCCACAAGGCTTTGGCTTCACAACCTACAGCGACCCTTGCCTTTCAGATCTACGGAGGTATGATGCCTTGTCTGTGTTCAGTGGTTATATCGCTGCCGTAAGCTGCTGCTCACCGCTTCTCCTGCTGCTGTTGCCATGGTTATCCATTCAGCCCCTGTATCCTCGTCTTCTGCAGTGCAAAACACTAGAAGTCAGCCTCCTAGCTTAGCTTACGTTTCCCCCATCATGACAGTAATGTTCAATTTGTCTAAGTGGTGCGCCTGGCCTGTCGCGTGGTTTAGCTTCGTGTTTATCCTCTTTCTGGTGGTTGACACATCGTTTCGGGGGAATATTAACAGTCAGCATGCACAGGGTGGACCAGAGTCCTGCTGTGGCTGCTGCATGCTTGTGCACTGTGCTTACAATAGACGGGCTGACGTCAACGCCGGCTGAGAAATTAAACACTGAAAGAGTCCACCTGACTCCTTTCACCGTCGCTATCAACACAAATACAATAGGCTATGTTTACAGTCATTAGGTTGTTAGCATTTCTTAGTTCGGTGTATTCTACAACTATTATGGGATTGAGAAGCAAAATATGGAGTCGTGGAGTTAAGAGTTCAGTAAACACAAGAAGCCAGAGGGGTGTTCAACAACAATGACAGTAATCTAGTGATAGGGTTTACCAAAGAAAACTTTTACAAAAAAATACAAATTCCTGGTGAACAGGTTGGAGTACTCATAAACAGGCAGAGATATACATTTTATCACGCTCAGGGTTTATTCCATGATCTGATGCCTATACAGGTATAGCCTACTGACGTTTTGACGTCACATGACAGGTTCCTCAGGGTCAAGGAGATATGTCAGGTACCAGTAATAACATTCCCCAGCGGCTCAACATCTGTAGGTCAGCAGACTATTGTGCAACTCATCTCCACTTTCATAGTTACTCTTCTCTATTCTCTCTCTCTCTCTCTCTCTCTCTCTCTCTCTCTCTCTCTCTCTCTCTCTCTCTCTCTCTCTCCCTCTCACCCCCCCATCCCTCCTCCTCCCCTCTCTATAGTATAAAGCCTTATCTTAGAACCCACGGTTAATCTCCAACAGGTTCTACCCATCATTATTCCTATGTGTCTGACAGAAGAGGGATTGCAGGTGTGTAGACAGAGTCATGTGACCAGAAGCATCTAGAACCATCTGCTAAAGGTATAAACACTTCCTGTAGTAATCTATATAGTTATCTGTATGTGCTGTTAGGACCTGCGGAGTGAAGTATGTGTTTCTCTCTCAAACAGAAGTCCTGCGTTTAGCAAGATCATCATCATAGTTGACACTGAGACTGCCTGGCTACATATAGGTCATTTACTATGTAGGGCCAGGCTACTCGTAGCTCACAGTTCCTACACTAGGCTATAACAGATGTATTGGTATCTTGAGCACACTAAAATGTTGAATAGGATTTCTGCCTAAAATGCTAAACTTGTGTATTGCACATTCGGAGATGGTACATAGGATTTCTGCTTCAAGTGGAAATTGGTCATATAAGTTAACCATTTACAGTTGAAGTCGAAAGTTGACATACGGCTAAAGCCAAATACATTTAAATTCAGTTTTTCACAAATCTTGACATTTATTAATCCTAGTAAAAATTCCAAGTCTTAGGTCAGTTAGGATCACCACTTTATTTTAAGAATGTGAAATGTCAGAATAATAGTAGAGAGAATTACTTATTTCAGCTTTTATCGCTTTCATCACATTCCCAGTGAGTCAGAAGTTTACATACACTCAATTAGTATTTGGTAGCGTTTAACTTTTGGTAGCCTTTAAATTGTTTAACTTGGGTCAAACGTTTCGGGTAGCCTTCCACAAGCTTCCCACAATAAGTTGGGGGGAATTTTGGCCTATTCCTCCTGACAGAGCTGGTGTAACTGAGTCAGGTTTGTAGGCCTCCTTCCACGCACACTCTTTTTCAGTTCTGCCACCACATTTTCTTTAGGATTGAGGTCAGGGCTTTGTGATGGCCACTCCAATACCAGGGATTTGAAATTGCAACCTTCCGGTTACTAGTCCAACGCTCTAACCACTAGGCTACCCTGCGACCAAGCTTTAGCTACCTTACTGATGTCTTGCTTCAATATATCCACCTAATTTTCAGCCTCATGATGCCATCTATTTTGTGAAGGGCACCAGTCCCTCCTGCAGCAAAGCACCTCCACAACATGATGCTGCCACCCCCTGTTCTTCACGGTTGGGATGGTGTTCTTCGGCTTGCAAGCGTCCCCCTTTTTCCTCCAAACATAACGATGGTCATTATGGCCAAACAGTTCTATATTTGTTTCATCAGACCAGAGGACATTTATCCAAAAAGTATTATCTTTGTCCCCATGTGCAGTTGCAAACCGTAGTCTGGCTTTTTTATGATGGTTTTTGAGCAGTGACTTCTTCCTTGCTGAGCAGCCTTTCAGGTCGATATAGGACTCGTTTTACTGTGGATATAGATACTTTTGTGTCTGTTTCCTCCAGCATCTTCACAAGGTCCTTTACTGTTGTTCTGGGATTGATTCGCATTTTTGCACCAAAGTATGTTCATCTCTAGGAGACATAGCACTTCTCCTTCCTGAGCGGTATGATGGCTGCGTGGTCCCATGGTGTTTATACTTGTGTACTATTGCTTGTGCAGATGAACGTGGTACCTTAAGGAGTTTGGAAATTGCTCCCAAGGATGAACCAGACTTGTGGAGGTCTACAATATGTTTCTGAGGTCTTGGCTGATTTCTTTTGATTTTCCAATGATGCCAAGCAAAAGAGGCCCTGAGTTGGAAGGTAGGCCTTGAAATACATCCACAGGTACACCTCCAATTGACTCAAATTATGTCAATTAGCCTATCAGAAGCTTATCTAAAGCCATGACATAATTGTCTGGAATTTTCCAAGCTGTTTAAAGGCACAGTCAACTAGTGTATGTAAACTTCTGACCCACTGGAATTGTGATACAGTGAATTATACGTTAAATAATCTCTCTTTAAACAATTTTTGGAAAAATTACTTTTGTCATGCACAAAGTAGATGTCCTAACCGACTTGCCACAACTATAGTTTGTTAACAAGAAATTTGTGGAGTGGTTGAAAAACGAGTTTTAATGACTCCAACCTAAGTGTATTTAAACTTCCGACTTCAACTGTATGTAGTGGAAAGCGATGGGTTAGAAGAAGCCTACATAATCAACCCATAAAGTAAAAAATCCACATATGGCCAGCTATGTAAACTTTAACATTGATTTATCCTGCAATTGATGTCGTTCAATTGGTAACATACATTTTTTGTCTTCTTCTAATGCCTCTTAAGGGAAAGTAATCTAAAAAAGTAACAGAATATAATCAGATTACATTACTGAGTTTAGGTATTCCAAAAGTTACGTTACTGATTACAATTTTACAAGAGATTACATTCAGAAAGTAGCCTGAGTATTTCTATCACCAAGTCTTCTAAAAAGCCTATCACACACTCTGTCACATAAGAAATGTACAAGCAAACAACCCTGTCTGTGTGGACCAGGACCTTTTAATCAAAAAATGTATCCTTCTTCACCTCAACACTTCAGAGGTATTCTCCGGGTACAGTAAAGGACCTACACGATTAGGATATCCTTGTTTCTCATCACTCTACACTCTCCTACGGCATCCCTATTCCTAACCTGCAACATAATTATTAACAGAATTACACACAGCCAACACATATCATTATGGGGCACAGTGAAGGAGAGAGAGGAGAGAGAGAGAGAGAGAGAGAGAGAGAGAGAGAGAGAGAGAGAGAGAGAGAGAGAGAGAGAGAGAGAGATAGAGAGAGAGATGAGAAGATAACGTGTAACAGGAGGGAGGAAAGGCCTAGAGGCCTCCAACATGTTTTTAAAGTGTTGGTAATAAAAACCTAGTCACCACCTCCTCAACAGGTCCTGTCCAATGGGAACCCATTGAAGCAGGTTTTATGTGTCTTCAGGCCCCAGTTTGGGCATCCCCAGCCCTGGTCCCACCAGTCAGTCCTCACCATGCTCTCCCAGCACCAGGACTGAACTTCAGAGGGAACTAACCTAAGATTCATGTCTGTGGCTCCTTTTGCTCCTTTACCTCACTCACTGCTGTCTGTCTGTCTGTCTGTCCGTCCGTCCGTCCGTCCGTCTGTCCGTCCGTCCGTCCGTCCGTCTGTCTGTCTGTCTGTCTGTCTGTCTGTCTGTCTGTCTGTCTGTCTGTCTGTCTGTCTGTCTGTCTGTCTGTCTGCTCTTAAAGCCCTGCGTCGCCCATCACACCTAGACGGAAGCAAAACATGGAGCACCACTGTGCTGTCTTGACAAGGTAAGAGCTTTTTGAATGATACATATATTGTGCAGTTATTTACATGTTGAAGTAGTAATATCTGGGTGGATTGGCACATTATTGGGATCCACTTGAGTGTGACCTTACTGTGGGAAAATCACGAGGTCAGAGTTCAGTCAGGCTTACTGCTGTCTTGACGTAATATATTTCCAGTCTGAGGACTTGCTAGTCAAGAAATTATGAAACAGTATGACATTCTCTCTGTAGCACTGTTTCCCAAACATTTCCCCTAGAATCCTCAGCCATTCCACTTATCTGATCCATTCCAGAGCCAGACGATGTGATTCAAATACTGTCAATAAAGGCTTGGTATTAGTTGACCAGTTGATTAGTGTGCTACAACTCGAATAAATCAAATAAATGGTATGGCTTGGGGTACTAGAGGAGAGATTTGGGAAACATTGCTCGTTAGGAATCCACTCTTTTCATCACGGATAGATAAAGTAGAATAGATAGAATAATGACGAAATAACATTATATAAGAAAAAAACCTTACACATACAGTACTTTTTTATTAGGAACTGAAAATACTCACGCTTGAATTTATACAGCCTTGAAATTAGCCAGTGATGTTGTGGGCTGGTACCATTATAATATTTAGCTCTGCATGGATTATAGAAGCTCTGTGGCCGGAGGCCAAGATTGAGATAGCACAGCTTTATAATCTGTCACACACTCACGCACACACACACACACACACACACACACACACACACACACACACACACACACACACACACACACACACACACACACACACACACACACACACACACACACACACACACACACACACACACGCATGCGCAGACTGTAAACCTTTTTTTGTGGGCATTCGAACATAGGAAAAATAAAGCTGTTAAGCCTTAAGAAGGCTTCCTCTCCTCCTTATCTCTCCAGTGGGCTGGTTAACTGTGTCTTTGTCATGATTTAAAGCTGTCAAAAATCCATCTGGCCCCTCGAATAGCCCCTGTCACACGGACAGTGTCATGTGGTGTGTGTGTGCCTACTTGCCTGTGTGTGTGTCAGTGCGTGCATGCTGGCCTGTCACCTTTTGACCAACTGTGGCAATGAAAGTGACACACACACACACACTTTTTACTTTTATAGTCATAAAGATTTGTCTGGGCAATGCTACCAAATTATTAACATAGTAATTAAAGTGATTGATACCGCAGGGTTTAATTTGTAAGGCTGAGCAGCAGAGACTGGAATGAGGGTCCAGTTGGTGTAATTAAGACAGATGAGCCACGCCAGGAGAGCTGCAGAGCTGGCATGCTACACGGTCCAGGCTCTGTGACGCCGGGGGACAAGGCCATATGTGACGCCAGAGGCACAGGGAGGAGGAGGCCAGAAAACATTCAAGCAATCTCTGGATGCTGGCGATGACACACTGTGCTTTTCACTCAGAGAGCGGTGACTGATCACCGAGTTGTGATTGCTCTCTGTGGAAGACAAAACAGGCGCAATCCTAAATATGTTTATGTTCTTATCGTTAATGCCGTTGACATATCTTTAACAGCACAGTAGCACAGACTAGAACATCTGGCAGTTGTAGGATATTGATTTAGAATTTCCCCCTCAGAATAGAGTTGTTGCGTTTGTTGCCCTGTTGGCTTGCTTTA
This sequence comes from Oncorhynchus keta, assembly GCF_023373465.1. Taxonomy (NCBI): domain Eukaryota; kingdom Metazoa; phylum Chordata; class Actinopteri; order Salmoniformes; family Salmonidae; genus Oncorhynchus; species Oncorhynchus keta. The sequence goes on from NC_068440.1 coordinate 15,346,484, forward strand.
TAGTTTTACCAGTGGTCTGACAACATCGTATGGGGGAAAAGTCAAAACACAATTCCTTGTCCAAAGATATTTTCTGTAGCTCAAGAGCTGATGTTAGACTGCAGTCAAGCTTTCCCAGGCCACCATTGTCAAAACTATTGTTTGCTGTGACAGTTCATCCCCAGGGCTTGGGAGTCTATGGTGCACTAGGCATCAAGGAACACTAAGCTTCCCTTCCTGTATGTCACAGCACAGAAGGAATGTACATCTCTGTTGTGAATTAACCCCAGTTAGTGCTACATTTGCATTCTCTCTCTCTATGTTGCATTCTCTCTCTCTCTCTTACTCTTTCTCTCTCTCTCTCTCTCTCTCTCTCTCTCTCTCTCTCTCTCTCTCTCTCTCTCTCTCTCTCTCTCTCTCTCTCTCTCTCTCTCTCTCTGTCTCTCTCTCTCTGTCTCTCTCTCCTTCCCCTCACTCTCATGTCTCACACTAAAACTGCTCTGCACAACTAGTGGCCACAAATGGAGATGCAGGGCAAGTCCGTTTTACAACAACAAAGCTGTTACTTCAAACGTCATTGAGCCCACGGTAGAATAGCAGAGTATTTGACCGTGATTGTTTTCTTCTTAATGCTGGAGCTCCCAGCTACCGTTTAATATACAAAACCAAAACAATAACAAATGCGCCTGGGTGCAGCCAGTGGCGCTGTTTGCCCAAATGCAGATCTCAGCTTTTACACGGCACCAACCCTCTCTCTTTGTAAAAAAGACCTCTGTGCATACGTCTCTGCCGTCGCACACTGCCTTGGTGCCTCTGCCGTCACTCCATATCACACTGCCTGTCAGCCTTCTGATAGAAGAAGAGGCTGTGGAGGGTTGAGGAAAACAAGGCCAGGGGAGGGAGAAAGAGAGAATTGCCTGTGGATCGGTCTGAGGACACACAGCACAATGTTGTTGCTTTATGTAGTACATTCATATGTAAGCCACAGGAGGTTGGTGGCACCTTAATTGCGGAGGACAGGGTCGTGGTAATGGCTGGAATGGCTATAAAACACACGAAACACATGTTTCCATTTGTTTAGATTGCCATTACATTCGCTCTGTTCCGGCCATCATTATGAGCCGTCCTCGCTTTAGCAGCCTGACGTAGATCTACACTTATGTCTGACATAGATGTACACTCGTGTCTGGAATAGATGTACATTCGTGTCTGACATAGATGTACTCTTTTGTCTGACGTAGATCTACACTCATGTCTGATATAGATGTACTATTTTGTCTTGACGTAGATCTACACTTATGTCTGACATAGATGTACTCTTTTGTCTGACGTAGATCTACACTCATGTCTGACATAGATGTACTCTTTTGTCTGACGTAGATCTACACTTGTGTCTGACATAGATGTACACTCTTATCTGGCGAAGATCTACACTCATGTCTGACATAGATGTACACTCGTGTCTGACATAGATCTACACTTGTGTCTGACCTAGAACTCCACTCGTGTCTGCCATAGATGTACTCTTGTGTCTGACGTATATGTACACTCGTGTCTGACATAGATGTACACTCATGTCTGACGTAGATGTACACTCGTGTCTGACATAGATGTACACTCGCGTATGACTTTGCTTATGAATATCCTCATGACACAGTTTCCCCCATTACCTATCAAAGGAGAAATGTGTGTTATCATAAGATCTTCATCTATCAAATCTTCATCTATCTATCTTCATCTATAGTCATTGATATCCAGTAATGATCAGTACGTCACATACTGTATGTTACTTCTGTCAGATAATATTGATGTGTCTACGTGAGTTTTAACCTCTTTAAATGTGTCGGTACTCTAAAGCTTTATCAATTTACGCCAAAGACATGTCTGAAGACATCAGATCACTGACCCAGCTGTCCTCTCTCTCTCTCTCTCTCTCTCTCTCTCTCTCTCTCTTTCGCCATCTCTCTCTCTCCCTTTCTCTTTGTCTCTTTCTCTCTTCCCTCAGGAAGCGACCACGGCACCCAGTAATGTTGCTGTACTCCTCTACCTGCATGGCCCTCCTCTCTCTGCTACTCTCTCCTGCCCTCAGCCGTAAGTTACTCAGAAGCCTTCAGGGTCATGATGGGAACATCACTTCCTCATAACGGTGTACTACTGGGATGTGGTGTTTGCTTGAACAGCTACTTTTGATATGGAAAATTCACTTTCTTTTTGGTATCAAAACACACAAATTGTTTCAGAATACTATCACAGGTCATTCCATTTATTACAATTGCAAATATATTATTAAGACAGAAATAGCAGACATAGTGTAGCCTACTGTACTAGTCTGCAGATTAATTCAGATAATCTCTTGCTTCTTAATTGTTACAGATGCCGTATCTTAATTTGATCATGCTGTTGTTGCATTCATTTTTTGCAAAGGCTTCTAAATTTTGTAGTTTCCATTTAAAAATGTCAGACAAGGTTAGCCCTAGTGAAAAATGTCTCAAGCCCTACAAAAAGAAATATATTAATTATAATCCACATAATAATTCACATGATTTTCCTTCTGTAGCAAACTGGCTCAAATTAAGATTCTACATCTGTATAAGCCTCTCTTCCAAGCTGTCAGAGAGATATAATAGCACACATTATGGGTGGTTTCAACATCAAAACAAATACATTACAGACTTGGGGGAATATCTAATGCAGAAAACAAACCTAATGGTTATTCTTATTACGTATAAAGTGAATGCCATCTTGTAGCACGGTTTGCTTTCGCAGTACAAGCACATTATGTGCGGTCTAATAGGTAGCTAGATGACTTTCCTTTTGGAAATGGTCTGCTTCCATCCACTAGTCATCATCATAGCTCTCAGTCACACGTAACGGCGGTGTTGTACTGTAAGAGCTGAGCTCAAGTCCATCTCAATCTCCTGCTCATTTAGCGCAATGACTAGGCGGCTAAAACACTTGGGCTGTATCCAAAATGACATCCTATTCCCATTATAGTGCACTACTTTTGACCAGAGCCTATAGAGATCTGGTCAAAAGTAGTGCACTATATATGGACTAGGGTGCCATTTGGGACACATTCCCTGGTGTTGGAGAGAGAGCCGTAAACTCCTTACAGCCCACACTGCACAGTGAGAGAAGTGTTTATGGCCACTAAACACACAGGATAAATACCATCTCCCCAAAGTATCCCCTCCACTCAGCAGTTACGCTGGAGTTGATAGGGGCTTCCAGATGTGTTGCCTGCACAGTCTGCACATTCAAATGCGCTGACTCAGGTTATTGACTGGGAGTAGAGGCTAGAGGTACTCCGGCACCCAGTGCTGTTTCATTACTTCCAGATCTTTGTTTCCTAGTTTCCCCATGCAATGCATTTTCATCCTCATATCGAACAGGAGGAGGAGGCTAGGAGATGTGTTTTCTGATTCTTGAGTTCTTTAGTAGCTTCACATTGAGATGTTACTGCTACAGTAGAGCAAAGCTCTTCAATGAAACATTACCAAATGTTTCCCGCTGTCGTTGTTTCAAGTTTCAAGGTTCACTTTTAAGGTTTTAGTTGAGAAGGAAATGTAAAGAATCACCTCAGGGTTCAGTTACATTACATCACCTCTTTTTTTCAATGAATCGCATCCAATGACAGTTAACCATTTAGAATCCCAGACAGATGCGAAGGCTATATTAAATTAACAAAGACAAAAGACACAAGACTAATATTATAGGTCACTCAATCACACAAGAAAAACACAATAGCACAATAGTGTGATTGATGACTCTTGGCTTCTTACATTAGCCCCAAAGGGGACATGCATCTCAATAACTGACAGGAAGATGAATAAATGAACAAAGAAGAGCCATTACCTGTCGGTCTGACCTTCTTTGGTCACTTTACAGACTTTGCAGTGTATGTAAGGCAATATGGCACTACAACATTCATCAACATTAACTCTGTCATCCCATACTGACATATTTAAAGCACATCAAAGTATGCGTCCATTATTTCCAGTACAATACACACGCTGTTGAGTTTGTGCTTGTGTAATTAACCTGAGAAATACAGACGCTGCAGCTTTAAGAATAACCAACATTAAAAATGCATCCAGTGTGGATCATGAGCATAATGTGAATTGTCATTCTTACCTTGTTTTATCACCTGTGAACGGTCTCCCGGTGCTCTCCCCTTGAAGGTGGCACTGTGAACAGAAACATCATAACACCAAGCTGCTTCCCCTGTGTGCTTTCCCTCAGAGTTAGATCTCAACAGGTTAGATGGGGACACAGCTGTCTGCCCTCCCATGAGAAATGGACAAGATGACCTTCCAGGTAAAGTACACGGTAGATACTAACCATCGTATGTTGTCTTTTACAAATATTGACTATGTGAATATGTGTAGTAACTCAGGCGTCTTCATCCCTGGTTGGACGTAAGGCAGCAACTGTTTGCTTCCACCGCGGTCTGACTTTGGCCACAGCTTGCTTGACCTACACCATGAGATGTGGATATAGTTCATGATGTAATCAAAGGAGACCTGCATGGGACGACATATTACGTATCTCAACCTTGTATCAAACACTACAAGACATCTCAGGAGCTCTGAGCCAGTAGCAATGAGATGTCTTTCTGTAGCCAAGTCTCACCTCCCTTCAAGACACCAGGTGAGAAGGGAGCAGTAGTTCAACACTATGGCCCCTGTGGTTTTTCTCATCGCCAGACAGCAAAGACTTACATTTTAAATGACCAGAAAACCACCAGCCTCGGTTTACAGAAATCCCTAAGGAAGCAAAATACAGAATGTCACAATTAAGTTAGCTGCTGTGATTGCTTAGTGAGCTGGGCTGGGCTGTCTAAATGGGTAATGACTTGAGACACCTTTAGGTTTCAAATGAGCCACATCAAATATTCCACTGGAGCCTGAAAGATTTTTAATAGGAACAATTCTAGCTCAGCAAGATGTTAATTGTGTACCAGCGCTCTGGTAGGAACAGATGTACTAGCTGCCTTCAAAGAACATGTTGTACTATGTGTTGCCAGCCCAGGCAAGGGAACAACTAATTATAATAATATGCTAGTTTTATCACTGCACCCAGTGTTTTATACAGAGTATGAAATAAGAATAAACAGTTGAACTTAGTAAAGTGCGACAACTCCGAAGTTCCAAAATGTCCACTTCACGTGACTTGTTGCGAACTAGAATGTGAACCAGAAATATACCATGTGGAGGATACAAAAAAGTCCAGTACCTGTCAATCAGATGTGCATTGTTTCTTTTTCTACTCCTGGAACACAGTATATAACGTATACTTCACCAGAATGACTATATATGTACAGTAATGTAACACGTCCTTTAGTCAGAACGATACAGGACATCGGTCTGAAAATCAGTTTATCTCTCTTTTAGGGTTTGATCTGATCACCCAGTTCCAGTTGGACGTTATTCCTCTGAAGGGGGTGAGGAAGGTGGAGGGCTCCACTCCTCTCCAGGTGGCGTACCGCCTCGATAAGGAGGCCAACTTCCAGATTCCTACCAGGTAAGGAAAAACAGGAAAACAAAATGCCGGAGCTTGTCGATGCAGGTGTTGTATGATTATGGCTTGATAAGGGAGGCCAGCTTTCAATACCTATCAGGTAAAGAAAGAATGAAGAAACCAGAACAAGCAACAAACATATAATCGCTAAACACACACACACACACACACACGCACACACACACGCACACATGCACACGCACACAAATAAATGCTTTCCCCTGGGTCGATGCAGTTGTGGTATTATTATAGGTTCCTGACAGGTGTTATCACACTGGGAAACAGCTTGTAATTGGCTGAGAACAACATGTCTGAACCTATTTGGCATCTCTTGGCGACGAGAGGGGAACCCCCACCCCCAGACCCCACTGTAACCATGAAATATCTCCTCCCGGAAACACAGAGAGACATATTTCATTATGCTGCATTCTTGTTGTAGTTTTATTCTCTTGTTCCTGTCTGTGCTCATAAAGGATTCTGGGAATCAAAAGAGACAGTTGGTGACAGCCTGAGCAGCTTCCTGTGTGAAGAGAGACTGTGTGTGTCTGTGTGTTTGTGTTTGGGTGTGTGTCTTGCCTAGATCAAGCAGTGAATGTGTGGGGATCCTCTAGCCTGGTACTGTACCCTGTCATTTGTTTGATCTAAAACCACTACACAATCTGCCGTTTTCAGCTTAGACCGTTTGCACATTGCTCAGTAGGCCAGAAGTTGTTGTCAGTTGGTAACCCTTTTTTACATAACTACAGCTGTCCTCCGGTGATTCACTGGTGGTCTGGTCTGATCTGGTCTGGTCTGGCTAATGACCTGTTTACACATTCTGTTGTGTAACATACTGACACCTCCCAGTCTGCCTCATGCCACTCAGGACAACGTGACGCTAATCCCAAAAACGTGTATCCCTCGGAGTCCAGTGGCCAGTCTGTCTGGGCTTTGAAGTCTGTTGTCAGAGGGGTTCCTTTCTGATACTCGTTCCCTTACCACTGCAGGGGATAGAGGCCTACAACACAACACACTTCAAACTCTGGCCTAGGCTGTGAGAGACTTTCTCCCAAGGTGCACTTACACACACACACACACACACACACACACACACACACACACACACACACACACACACACACACACACACACACACACACACACACACACACACACACACACACACACACACACACACACACACACACACACACACACACACACAGCAGGAACGTTAGAGAGAGTGGTCTTCATTTGTTTTATTGGGTTACAGGAAACTCCTTCTTTATTGCCTTGTCTTGATCTATTTACAAGCCGACTGCAGCTCTGCAGCTACCGTCCATAAAGGCACCACCTATGGAGCCCTTGGCCTGGCTAGTTAAAACCCCAGGGCTCGTATTCCTAAATCTTTAAGTAGGAGTTATGCTCTAGGATCAGTTTTCCCTTTGAGGTATTAATGATTTGACCGGAGGGGCCCTGATCTGAGATCAGCATCTGAGACACTTAATGAATACCAGCCTAGAGGTTTCGGACTGGAGAGACTGGAGAGACTGGAGAGCAGTCTGCATGTTAGAAACTGAGACGGGTCGACTGATTGGTTGATCTGTTGATCAGAGCCACTGGGGCTCTTTAAAACAGAAGGGTTTGATTTGGAAAATGAAGGCCCTAATTTTTCCTTTGGAGTAATTGGAACTGTTGCGTTATGAATGCATCATGCATTAGAGACAGGGAGAGATGGAGGATAGAGAGAGAGAAAGAGTGAGGGATGGAGAGCTTTAACATAAAAGTGTTAGGGTTTGATTGATGTCTCCATTCATAATGTTATGGTGGGCGTGAGGAGCTGGGAGCCAACTGAAGCGATGTGTGTGATGCTTTGTGATCGTGGCCTGCAGCAGTTTTACCTCTGCTTTGTGATGATGAGTGTCTTTGACAACAGCCAACGTCAGAGATCTGAAATCATAGAACCAAACTGTGTGTGATGGAAAGCTGCTTTTCTTTAACTCACTGCGAAACGTCGCCCTCGGGTGACCTCTTCTCTATGACTCTAACTAAAATGCATTCTTTATGAGAATGATTCAAATGACGATTTTGTAAAGATAAGTTTGAACCCTTTCCTCTGTCCATCTATCCTTCTCCCACTGAGGATGAACTTCCCTGTTGAGGTCTCCTTCATGTGTCAACCCTTTCCTCTCCTCCTCCCTCATCTTCATCTTCATCTTCTGTTCTTCTCCACCCAGGCTCAACTTTCCCCGGGGTTTCCCTGACGAGTACTCCGTCATGGTCACGTTCCGTATGATCAAGAACACGGTGAACAAGGTGTGGAACGTGTGGCAGGTAGTGGACGAGGACGGCCGGAAGCAGGCAGGGCTCAGGCTAAATGGAGACCAGCAAGCGCTGGAGTACTTCCTGATGGGCCAGGATGGCAACCTGCAGACCGTCACCTTCCCAGGGCTCTCTGTGTTGTTCAACACCAAGTGGCACAAGGTGATGGAATTACTGATGGTACTCCTGGTTCACATTACAAAATCTAGTAACTATCCCAAAATTCCCAGTTTTTCCAGAAATCCCGGATGGAAGATTCCCAGAATCAGGAATGAATTAGCAGGAAACCCTGGAAAGCCTGGGAATTTTGAGAACGTTACTAGAAATGTGCAACCCTACATCTGGTACAATGTATTAGTGACTGATTACCAAATTAGCATTTTCAAAAATAGTTTATTTAGCTATCAGTCTCCTAATGACATGAATTACGGTGGCCCCTGAGGATCAACAACAGTAACCCTATAGCATATCCTTACAGATGATGATTGGAGTGGAGAGAGACCAGGTCACCCTGTATGTGGACTGTCAGCCCGTGGACAAGAAGCCTATCAAGGGCAAAGGCCCCGTCAACACAGAGGGAGATACACTTATTGGGAGGCTGGATGTTGATGCTGATGCTTCTGTTGTGGTGAGTGGGGCAGGGATAGCCTGGTCCCAGATTGGTTTGTGCTGTATTGCCAACTCTTGTGGTCGTTGTTTGGGATGACAATAACCATATGAGTTGGCAAGACCGCACAAACAGATCTGCGACCAGGCTAAGGCTGAGAAGGTATTGGTTCCCCAGCGGTGCTATGTTATACAGTAAGCGTTATAATATGAGTCTGTGAAGCTCTTCTACCATACAGGATATGGGTTTATATGTGTGCTGAGCACGGCTGTAATTCTAAAGTGCTGCCACAATAGCAGAACTGCAGCTCAGTGGGGTGCCACTGCCGCAAAATCATGTTCCACTATTCAAAAATCTCCCTAGAGGAAAATGCCAGCTCTAAACACATTCAGCTCGTAGAGAGAGTTGTAGGAACTGTACCATAGACAAGCATAGGTATAGTTTCAGTGTCACATGATTCTATCCCAAAAATATTTGATTGAAGTTGAAAAATGTTAGGTCACGTCATGTTTAACCATGCCATGCTATTCTATGCTATTCTATGCTATGTTAAATGATCCATATCAGGCCATTGTTTCGTTCTAGTTTGAACTCCAGTGGATGCTGATCCATTGCGACCCAAAGAGAGCCAATAGAGAGAACTGCCAGGAGCTGCCTGCCATAGAGGTAACAACAACAACCCAGGCTCCACCTGGGCTTTACTTGCTTTGGTTTTAGGTTCATATTGACCAGCAACATAACTTTCACTAACTGACTTCTGTGAATGTGCACCTGCAGAATGGTGAAGAGATAGGATGCCCTGTTATACCGTTGTCAGAGTGCCATGATCACAATCAATATGTCAAATTAGCACTTCTGTTCATGCAGAGGGAATACTGGCAGCTCTCACTCTCAATTTGGACTAGACACATTTCATAAAGTTGTTCCATTTTGGCAGCACATTAAAGTCTGACTCCTCGGGTCAGAACTGTAGATTAGAGTACATGCTGTTATGAGTGGGCAGAGTCCTATTGTCCCATAGACTGAAAAGCTCCCGTCTGTCTTTATGATGCAAATGTGTCTAGCAATTTGACAATGGCCTATTCCCTCTAGCTTTGAGGGTAGCACAGCAGTGTCTTTTCAGTACGCCAACACTAAAATGGTACAGGGGGGCTGTATACTACAGGGATTATAGGTTTCCTATGGGGTTCTGGATGTCAATGACAGCATGAAATGCTCACAGCCAGAGCCATAGATAGGGCCTATATGATTCTGCTCACAGCTATTGTTTTTGGACAGGTGCTTTAGCTTCCCCCGACACTTTGGGTGAAGGTGGTGTGACTACTTCACTAACTCTACATGTTTCTCATTTCTCTTGCTTCTTCAGATGTATGCCAATGCTGAGGTATTTATCTTTTCTACCTTCTTTTTTCTTGGTGTTTTTGGGGCAAATAATCTACTTCAATGCTCTGTTGCCTGATTGCCTCAATGCTTTGTTACTTTAGTAGCACAATCAAACTCTGGCTGGAGTAAGACATTTCTTCACTCCCCTCAGAGTGGCCTTCAGTCCTTGTCATGTACTCATCGACTGTGTTGTCTCTTCTCCATCCAGCCTGACCCCAAGCCTGTCCCTGTCCCTGGCCCTCCCGGTTCCACTGGCCCTGAGGGGCCCCGGGGGCCACACGGAGAGGACGGCAGAGACGGGAGAGATGTAAGTCTATCCACCCCAACTAATCTACATATAGAATGAAAAATTAACCATCGCATTATGTCATTTACCATTCTGGATGTTGCCTCAAACTGCATATTCGACAGACAGTAAACACTTTTCTTGATTCTCTATTCTCAATGACTAGTATGGATAACCAATGTCTTTCTTTTTACTTGTAGGGCCTTCCAGGTTCACCTGGCAGTGCTGGCACTACTGTAAGTAGGAGATGTTATATTATTAAATGTGTTTTTCTTTATCTTAGTATTTATTTAGCTCTTTGTTTCCATCCTGCAGTTTAACCTATGTCATTACTTAGAATCAATTTAGCTGCAAAAAATAGATCAGTGTTCTCTCCTCCACCCTGCCTTCCCCTTATGTCTCTCTGTCTGTCCTGATGAAAATTGCACATCTTTCATTGATTAAGTTAAACGCTGACCGGCACTGCCACGGTGTATCTTAGCAACGGTGACGAGCAATGCAGATGGATGATAAATCTGTTTGTCAGATTTCTCTGTGTACAGAGCAATACTTAGCTTTTGTTGTGTCTGCTACGTGTGGCTTTCGTTGTGTCCGTAACTCAGCCGTCTGTTGTGTCTGTAACTCAGCCGTCTGTTGTGTCTGTAACTCAGCCGTCTGTTGTGTCTGTAACTCAACCATCTGTTGTGTCTGTAACTCAGCCATCTGTTGTGTCTTTAACTGAGCTGTCTGTTGTGTCTGTAACTCAGCCATCTGTTGTGTCTGTAACTCAGCCGTCTGTTGTGTCTGTAACTCAGCCGTCTGTTGTGTCTTTAACTCAGCCATCTGTTGTGTCTTTAACTCAGCCGTCTGTTGTGTCTTTAACACAGCCATCTGTTGTGTCTGTAACTCAGCCGTCTGTTGTGTCTGTAACTCAGCCGTCTGTTGTGTCTTTAACTCAGCCATCTGTTGTGTCTTTAACTCAGCCGTCTGTTGTGTCTTTAACTCAGCCATCTGTTGTGTCTTTAACTCAGCCGTCTGTTGTGTCTTTAACTCAGCCATCTGTTGTGTCTGTAACTCAGCTGTCGGTTGTGTCTGTAACTCAGGGGGCCAAAGGTGACCAGGGGGAGATCGGTTTGCCTGGACAGAGAGGCCTGCCTGGCTTACCAGGAGCTTCTGTAAGTATCTCTACTTCCTACTGTACCAAACACAACACACACTACCTGTCACACACTCAACCTGTACCAAACACTACCTGTCACACACTCAACCTGTACCAAACACTACCTGTCACACACTCAACCTGTACCACACGCACTACCTGGCACATACTCAACCTGTACCACACACACTACCTGTCACACACTCAACCTGTACCACACACATTACCTGTACCACACACACTACCTGTCACACACTCAACCTGTACCAAACACTACCTGTCACACACTCAACCTGTACCACACGAACTACCTGTCACACACTCAACCTGTACCACACACATTACCTGTACCACACACACTACCTGTCACACACTCAACCTGTACCACACAAACACTACCTGTACCACACACACTACCTGTCACACACTCAACCTGTAACACACACACTACCTGTCACACACTCAACCTGTACCACACACACACTACCTGTCACACACTCAATCTGTACCACACACACACTACCTGTCACACACTCAACCTGTACCACACACACACTACCTGTCACACACTCAACCTGTACCACACACACACTACTTGTCACACACTCAACATGTACCACACACTACCTGTCACACACTCAACCTGTACCACACACACACTACCTGTCACACACTCGACTTGTACCACACACAACCTGTACCACACACACTACCTGTACCACACACACGACCTGTACCACACACGACCTGTACCACACACAACCTGTACCACACACTACCTGTACCACACACACACTACCTGTCACACACTCAACTTGTACAACACACACTACCTGTCCCACACTCAACCTGTACCACACACTCAACCTGTACCACACACATTACCTCTACCACACACAACCTGTACCACACACACTACCTGTACCACACACTGCCTGTACCACACACTACCTGTACCACACACTACCTGTACCACACACACTACCTGTCACACACTCAACTTGTACCATACACACACTACCTGTCACACACTCAACCTGTACCACACACACACTACCTGTCACACACTCAACTTGTACCACACACACACTACCTGTCACACACTCAACCTGTACCACCCACACTATCTGTACCACACTCAACCTGTACCACACACTCAACCTGTACCACACACTCAACCTGTACCACACACACACTACCTGTCACACACTCAACTTGTACCACACACACACTACCTGTCACACACTCAAACTGTACCACACACTCAACCTGTACCACCCACACTATCTGTACCACACTCAACCTGTACCACACACTCAACCTGTACCACACCCTCAATCTGTACTACCCACACTACCTGTACCACACTCAACCTGTACCACACACTCAACCTGTACCACACACAAGCTGTACCACACACAACCTGTACCACACACTCAACCTGTATCACACTAAAGCTATACCACACACACTACCTGTACCACACACTACCTGTACCACACACACTCAACCTGTACCACAAACTACCTGTACCACACACACACTACCTGTCACACACTCAAACTGTACCACACACTCAACCTGTACCACACACACTACATGTACCACACTCAACCTGTACCACACTCAAGCTGTACCACACACTACCTGCCACACACTCAACCTGTACCACACACTACCTGTCACACACTCAACTTGTACCACACACAACATGTACCACACTCAATCATCTATTTTGCCTTGTGGAGCAAGACAAGGTTGTTCACTATCACCTTATGTATTAGCTTTGGCCATTGAACCGTTTACAGAATCTTTCCACCCCTCAACTGATATTATTATAATTCAAACTAGTGGAGAGAGAATGTTTTAGTTTGTAGATCAATGATTTCTCATATTTTTAATGAAGGGAGTGCCTGGTTCAATGGGCCCAAGAGGACCTGTGGGTGAGAGAGTGAGTTACTTTTCTTCCCAGAACCTACTAAAGAAAATATGTTGCTAATAACTTTAACAGCAGGGACAGTGTTAACTAATATTGTACTGTTCTGTGTCTAATAACAGGGACTTCAAGGTTTTCCTGGACCAGCAGGCTCTCCCGTAAGTATTCACTATTTTTAGATCATTATATATTAATGGGAACATTTTGCTGATATTTATAGCCGTCAAGCCATGGAACATGTCAGACCGCTTCATTTCTATAGCTAAATAAGAGGATGTAGCTGATCGCTTTTTCTCTCATTTCCCAGGGCCCTGAGACAGCTGGACCTCCCGTATGTACTACAAACTCTTCAACATCTTTACATCGTCTTCACCCCGTGTTCTAAACAGCATTAAGACAGCATACCGTATTTTAATCCAGCCCTACTAACGGGCTATAGAATAGTCACATAACTTGTGTATGTCGCTCCCTACAGGGCCCACCTGGGAAAGCAGGAACTCCAGGAGACGAGGGGAACATTGGGCCTGAGGTCAGTGTTCAAATAAGGATCCCATAGTAATGACTTTAGTAATGACTGAATCAATAGACGCTACGTGTCATAACAGTCATAGTGCACTTTATCATTGCTCCTTTTGATAGTCTGTGGACGATTTTGTAACATACATTACTGATATGTCAGACTTTTTGTGTCTAGTAGGACATTCTCTGTGTGTTTCATGTATAACTGTAACAGTCCATATTGTTATCAGGGTCCCCCTGGGCCTAGAGGGGGTCTGGGTCTCCCTGGTCCCGCTGGTCTACCAGGACCACCTGGACCTGTGGTAAGTACTGATGCTAACCTCTGACCTCTGGATCTAACCTGAAATTGGTGAATTCAACATCTGTATCCTCTCTGTGTGAATTGACCTCTGTTTTTCCGACTTGGAGTCTTGACCAATATTCCTCTCTGTTATGGCTTTGTGTCTTTGGTCTTTCTCATGAATTAACCTAACTATTTATTGAATCAATATCGTCATAAGAGAGTCCTCTCCGACTTTTAGGTTGGCATCTAACCCTGACGCAGAGTGATAAACAGTATCACTTCTGCATTAATGGACATTGATTGCACAGCCTCAAACACGGGAGATCTTTGCCGTAGTGTTTGTGGACTTCTAAACTCTGCTTTAGATGTCACTCCACAGAGATATGTACTGTGTCACTCACTCTGTTGTCTTCAAGGGACCACCTGGGGCTGGAAAAGCTGAGGGGAGTGGGGATGATGTGAGTCTCTTTTTATCACCTTTCTCAGGGTTAAACCAACTTTCACAGGGTCTGCTAGAGGGTGGGACTAGGTGGTTCAGCCGAATGTTGTTGCAATAACTACACTTCAGCCTAATTCACACTTCCCTTAGACACTGTTGTTGCTGCTGCCCTTTAATTCTGACAAATCTGCATGTGGAACATTGGTAGCTATAGTATTCTTCAGTCAGTGGCTATCGAGGAGGTGAGCCCCCTGCAGGTGTAGTGATAATGTTATATCTGTGTCTGTCTACGTTTGTCTGCAGTGCCCTGCTGCCTGTCCAGCTGGACCACAGGGAAACCCAGGGTTGTCAGGGATGAAGGTGAGGAATCTTAGTGACGGACACTGAATGAAATTCCATACCTGGCTTTGGGGAAAGATCCCTTATCATTACTCACAACATTGTGGCCACTGGTTGTCTCTGATACCAGTATCTGATAATTGAATGGAATGATGTACGGCTTATCCAGACGCTCAAAGCGCTTTACATTGTAGGAGTAGAATGACTGTATGAACCACCAATGTGAGCTTCTGATAGTTGATGATATGCAGTCTGAACTGCATTGTTATGGCATCTCCAGGGACATAAGGGATTACCAGGTGATAATGGAGCTGCAGGGGAAGCTGGACAAAAGGTATGACAAGCAATCAATTCTAATGTTTAGTGAAAAAAGTGTGATGTTTGACAATGTGCTTAAGTACATTGGGTGCTTAGGGTGATTATTCAAGCACACAAATCGCTAGATGTGAGTATTTGTGTTTTTCCTATGTTGCTAATCCACAGGGTGAGCCAGGACCATCTGGGGTGCAGGGCCTAACAGGCAAGATGGGAGATGATGTAAGAACCGTCCTTGCTCTGAAAGATACCAACACATACAGTCTGATATTCTACTTCACTGTCTGGTATCGAAAATCCCAGTCACTTGTTTTGTATTTTCTACATCTATTTTTTCCTGTTCTAAGCAGAACATAGGTAGTGAGAATGCCTACATTTCTGCCTCTAACGGAAATTGGTATTTGGAGCATACTATAATGTTACACAAGATTTCTGCCTAAAGCACAAAATGCACATTCAGAGACGATACACAAGATTTTCTGCTTCAAGTCAAATTGGTCATACAACCAGCCATTTATAACTGTTTAAAGTTTTTGCTGTGCATCACTGTGAATCCTACTAAGTATAATACATTTTCACATCTGTAATGCATTCCAGGGACAAAGAGGTACTATTGGTTTTCCTGGTAGTCCTGGAGATAAGGGGGACAGGGTAAGGGTTTAAAACAATATTTACTACAAGTCTTGTGAATGTTCTACTTTAGTGTTTAGGGTCTAAACCTCACCGTGCGTGTTCTCTCCTCCTCCCAGGGTCCCCCTGGTTTCAACGGCATCCCAGGACCCACCGGACCACCGGGTTCTCCTGTAAGCACTGCTCGTCAATTATAACTGACATTTTCAATCAATGACTGGAGGACAGACTGTGGTTGACATTACCTAGGGCTGAATAGTGTTTTCCAAAATGTCTGCCATTATGTTCTGCAGTGACTACTTGTTTTCTGTTAGGGTATGGAGGGCATTCGTGGACGTCAGGGTCTGGAGGGAGAAAAAGGCGATGATGTGAGTATCTCCTCTCTTCTACAGTATCTCTAGTGTTTTACTGGACTTTCTGAATATGGTTTGGTTCCAAGCCTTTCTGTTCAACTAAATTGTTGCATGGTTCATTGCGTGGGCGTTTCTCAGGGAGCCATCGGTCCTCAGGGAGATCAGGGTCCTGTTGGTGCAAAGGGAGACACTGTGAGTAAACAAACAATACAACATAAATTGATCTTATTTCCTTAGTAATAAGTAATCAGATGGATGCAGGATCCTTTTGTAGTGTTAGTTGTATAGTTAGATTGACCTGAACAATTCATATTTTGTAACAACGCCCGTATTTTTTATGAGTGTGATTATGATGCTGAGGTTTTGTTGCTGTTGTTGTTGTTGTGGTCAATAATAAACTGTGATTACAGGGTACTCCTGGGGCAGATGGCATGGATGGACTCCCTGGAGTGGATGGAGCTAAGGTCAGTCTACGTTTTATGGCTACTGTACATGCAGTTGAAGTGGGAAGTTTACAAACACCTGAGCCAAATACATTTAAACTCAGTTTTTCACAATTCCTGACATTTGATCCGAATAAAAATGTGCTGTTTTAGGTCAGTTTGGATAACCACTTTATTTTAAGATTGTGAAATGTCAGAATAATAGGAGAGAGAATGATTTATTTCAGCTTTTGTCTCTTTCATCACATTCCCAGTGGGTCAGAAGTTTACATGCTCACTTAGTATTTGGTAGAATTGCCTTTAAATTGTTTAACTTGGGTCTTATGTTTCGGGTAGTGTTCCACAACCTTCCCACAATAAGTTGGGTGAATTTTGGACTATTTCTCCTGACAGAGCTGGGGTAACTGAGTTAGGTTTGCAGGCATTCTTGCTCACATATGCTTTTTCAGTTCTGCCAACACATTTTCTTTAGGATTGAGGTCAGGGCTTTGTGATGGCCACTCCAATACCTTGACTTTCTTGTCCTTAAGCCATTTTGCCACAACTTTGGAAGAATGCTTGGGGTCATTGTCCATTTGGAAGACTCATTTGCGACCAAGTTTTAACTTCCTGACTGATGTCTTGAGATGTTGCTTCAATATATCCACCTAATTTGCTTCCTCATGATGCCATCTATTTTGTAAAGTACACTAGTCCCTCCTGCAGCAAAGTACCCCCACAACATGATGCTGCCACCCTCGTGCTTCACGGTTGGGATGGTGTTCTTCAGCTTGCAAGCCTCCCCCTTTTTCCTGCAAACATAACAATGGTCATTATGGCCAAACAGTTCTATTTTTTTCATCCGACCAGAGGACAAAAAGTATGATCTTTGTCCCCATGTGCAGTTGTAAACCATAGTCTGGCTTTTTTATGGCGGTTTTGGAGCAGTGGCCTCTTCCTTGCTGAGCGGCCTTTCAGTTTATGTCGCTGTAGGACTTGTTTTACTGTGGGTATAGATACTTTTGTACCTATTTTCTCCAGCATCTTCACAAGGTCCTTTGCTGTTGTTCTGGGATTGATTTGCACTTTTCGCACCAAAGTACATTCATCTCTAGGAGACAGAACGTGTCTCCGTTCTGAGCATTATGACGGCAGCATGGTCCCATGGTGTTTATACTTGCGTACTATTGTTTGTACAGATGAACGTGGTACCTTCAGGCATTTGGAAATTGCTTCCAAGGATGAACCAGACTTGTGGAGGTCTACAATTTTTTTCTGAGGTTTTGGCTGATTTCTTTTGATTTTCCCATGATGTCAAGCAAAGAGACACTGAGTTTGAAGGTAGACCTTGAAATACATCCACAGGTACACCTCCAATTGACTTAAATTATGTCAATTAGCCTATCAGAAGCTTCTAAAGCCATCACATAATGTTCTGGAATTTTCCAAGCTGTTTAAAGGCACAGTCAACTTAGTGTATGTAAACGTCTGACCCACTGGAATTGGGATACAGTTCATTATAAGTGAAATAATCTGTCTGTAAACAATTTTTGGAAAAATGACTTGTGTCATGCACAAAGTAGATGTCCTAACCGATTAGCCACAACTATAGTTTGTTAACAAGAAACTTTTTAAGTGGTTGAAAAATTTGTTTTAATGACTCCAACCTAAGTTCATGTCAACTTCCAACTTCAACTGTATATATAGTTCAGTATAGATTAAATAAAGAGAATATATCCAGTCTTACAAGATCTGTCAAGAAATCAATCTGTTATCCTGTGAACATACCTGTCTTTCCAACAGGGAGAAGCTGGCGTTCCTGGGACTGTAGGAATCAGGGGTGTCGTCGGAATTCCAGTGAGTCTAATATTCATCTTTGACGTTTGTATAAGATAAATATAATTCATCTAAGAATATAATTATAAATTAGATTACCTTTTGTTGGTATTAAAAGGAAAGCAAAAGCTAGGATAATCGATAGATTAGTTGGTTGCCTCCCAGTCAAACCACACTGCAGACCAGATGAATGAAACCTGTAGGTTTATACAGGTCAGAGGTCATAGCAGGGGAAACAGAATCAACAGAAACATCACAACAAGGATGTAGTCCATCCCTTGTGTTGTAATGCTCTCAGAAATAACAACATACTGTACGGTATTCTGAGGATATCCTGTGTGTTGTTTCTGCAGGGCTTCCCAGGAGAGCAGGGGCTGGTTGGAGCTGGAGGCGCCAAGGTAAAAATGTGTGCTTGTGTGCGTGCGTGTCTTGGATACAGTTTCATTCCCTGTGTTTGTCTATTGTAAACAGTATGCTTTTTGTGCAGGGTGACACAGGAGCTGACGGACCAGTAGGACCAATCGGAGTTCCTGGGAAAACAGTGAGTATCTAATTTCACACTTAAGTGTGTACTATCACTCAACACTGCTAGCCATGATTGTGGATCCATATTCTACTGATGGTGCTGAATATGCTTAAATAGACTATATTGTTTGTTTAGGGGGCAACTGGAACAGCAGGAGAAGATGGGAAACCAGGAGACAAAGGAACTACTGTAAGTTGACAATTCTTTACATGTTATTCAATTTCAACAGTTTATAACAGTCTGTTATTAAATCTACATGACAGTAGTAATTTTTCATTCATATATTCAACTATGATTGTCATGCATACTGCTCATCAATAACAATCCCTGTCTGACGGTAACAATGACAGCTAAACTCCTTAAACCCACAATTATTAGAGTACCTTTAATGGTAACCATGAGTCTTATTGATCCTGCTTCACTCTCCCCAGGGCGAGACAGGAAAGCAGGGACCAGTGGGGGTCACAGGTGATACAGGCATGCAGGGTGACAAAGGGGACAAAGGTGACACTGGTGAAAAGGGACTGAAGGGTCACACTGGATACAAGGGAGACCAAGTGAGTCCTGATGTGTAGTAGTTTATTGTTTTAGTGATAGTTGTCAGTTTGTAGAGGAAGGGGTTTGAATGACTTCTAATTTCCTGTATCTTGTTCCTAGGGCTCTATTGGTCCCAATGGCCCAAAGGGAAGTGAAGTAAGTCCATGGATTCACATCAATACCATATATCATGTGAACAATGAGACAGTATTATTTTGTAAGATACAGTATCTGCATTGACAATCTTACCTCTATCCTCAGGGTGATCCAGGTCTTACAGGCAATTCTGGAGTCAAGGGAGACCAGGTATATGTTCTACTGAGAGATACATTTGATCTAGCTTTAGTATTCCCCTGTATTTGTAGTGACTACAATGGTCCTAATTCAGTCGATTATTGTTGTTTTATAGGGTCCTTCTGGTGTTCCTGGAATCAAAGGAGAGGTACAGAACAATGTCACAGTTTAATTGATTGGTTGATTGGTTGGTTAATCAATTGGTTGGTTGGTTGGTGGTGGAATAATTGAATGCTGTATGGTATACAGTTAACATTTAAGTTGTGTTGTGTTGTCCACTCACCTCTAGGTTGGAGAGAAGGGCATGAGGGGATATACCGGGGAAAATGGTAGACCAGGGCAGCCGGGTCATGAGGGTTTGACCGGTCCCCAGGGATCCAATGGACTGGAGGGAGAGAGAGGGTTACATGGATCACCTGGCCCTAGAGGCCTACCTGTAAGTACCTTTAACCTGGGCCTAGAGGCCTACCTGTAAGTACCTTTAACCTGGGCCTAGCGGCCTACCTGTAAGTACATTTAACCTGGGCCTAGAGGTCTACCTGTAAGTACCTTTAACCTGAGCCGAGAGGCCTACCTGTAAGTACCTTTAACCTGGGCCTAGCGGCCTACCTGTAAGTACATTTAACCTGAGCCTAGAAGCCTACCTGTAAGTACCTTTAACCTGGGCCTAGAGGCCTACCTGTAATTACCTTTAACCTGAGCCTAGAGGCCTACCTGTAATTACGTTTAACCTGGGCCTAGAGGTCTACCTGTAATTACCTTTAACCTGGGCCTAGAGGCCTACCTGTAATTACCTTTAACCTGGGCCTAGAGGCCTATCTGTAATTACCTTTAACCTGGGCCTAGAAGCCTACCTGTAATTACCTTTAACCTGGGCCTAGAAGCCTACCTGTAATTACCTTCTTCCAAGCAAATGAAGGATGACTGTAAAACACACGGGTGTTAATTAATATACTTTTCACCCTTCCAAACCCAATAGGGTCCTAAAATGAATGATATCAAACTTCGCGAACTATGCTCAGCAATTGTTGAAGGTACGTGAATATTGTGTAGCCTACACACTGTAACAATCATTTAAGGCAGGCTGACATGTAGGGTGCTTTGTTCAACTGACATTTGAATAATTCTCTCCATCTAGAACACTTAGCAGAGTTTAAGAAAGAGGTCCTAAAGAATCCAGCAGCGATCGGGGCCCCTGGCATGGCAGGACTGCGGGGCCCCGCAGGTCCACCGGGCCCAGCAGGGACTGCAGGAGAGGCCGGTCCCAGAGGACCGATGGGAATGAAGGGACCACCTGGATACTTTGGGTTACCAGGCACACCTGGAAAACAAGGTAGGACTAGGTGGATACCCAAAGATGATCAAAGGTAACGGGGGAATTATATATCAATAACTTGCTAGATAAAGGTGAAATGTATCATTCCAATGGAATACTTCGGCCATCTTGGAAATGGCCATTTCATTGTGTACGGTAGAGAACATAGAAACTACAACCAGGAAAGTAGAGACACAGTACAAATAGTTAGGCCTTCTATTTGTCCATTATAGTGTATTTCTGTAGAGGGCCCACAGCCGTACTGACGGATGCAATCTATTTCAACCTATTTACATATTTTTGAGAAATACTGCATTGTCTGGCCTACAGGTTCGCCACAGTACAGCAGCTTAGTGCCAGAGTTGGGGAATAACAGATTACATGTTACGTTACCAGCTAAAATATTGTAATCATGTTAGTGATACTGTTAAAAACGAAATTATTCATTCGAGGATGATTTTTAAATTCAGAAAGGAGATTTGGACACTTCTCTGTTTTCTCAATGACATTCAAATCAGGATTGAAAAAAGGCGCAAGTTTAAGTTTGTTCCACCTGAGCGAGTCTGACCAGAAGTTAGAGACCACTATGATGACACATCAAATGGGTTTGATGGATCACAGGAAAGAGGCTTTTGTAGGCTACAGTCCAAGCTGTCTTCCGATGGTATGACTGCTGTCGGCATCCAAAGATTATCCAACTTGATTAAACGCTTGGAGGTAAGGATGACAGCAGTGGTTTAGGCTACGTCTCATTTAGCTATTTGAGCTTTATGGATTGTGGTTGTTGTGGATGGCTGTTCACAAATCTAAATGTGTATTTGAACCCAATAATGGTTGTATTTGAACCAAATAGTGGTTGAATTCAAGAAGTTTAAGCTGCCTATCAATCATTGTTTTTGAAACCAGTGGACAGCCAGTGAAAAATACTCTCTTGCAACAGCTGCACAGTGTGGATCCCAGCCTATGGAATAAAAGTAGGTCTTTCTAATTCATGCTGATAAAAATAATACATCTGTAGGCCTAATGGACACATGTTCAAACTCACACACTTTTGATACACTTAAAGGGGCAATATATAGTTGCTACATACATTTTTGGACAATTACACACATATATATATATATATATACGACCGTTCAAAGGTTTGTGGTCACTTAGAAATGTCCTTGTTTTTGAAAGAAAAGCATTTTTTTTGTCCATTAAAATAACATCAACATTATCAGAAATACAGTGTAGACATTGTTAATGTTGTAAATGACTATTGTAGCTGGAAACGGCAGATTTTTTATGGAATATCTACATAGGCGTACAGAAGCCCATTATCAGCAACCATCAATCTTGTGTTCCAATGGCACAGTGTGTTAGCTAATCAAATGTATCATTTTAAACGGCTAATTGATCATTAGAAAACCCTTTTGTAATTATGTTAGCACAGCTGAAATCTGTTGTCCTGATTAAAGAAGCAATAAAACTGGCCTTCCTTAAACTTGTTGAGTATCTGGAGCATCAGCATATGTGGGTTCGATTACAGGCTCAAAATGGCCAGAAACAAATAACTTTCTTCTGAAACTCATCAGTCTATTCTTGTTCTGAGAAATGAAGGCTATTTCATGCGAGAAATTGCCAAGAAACTGAAGATCTCATACAGCGTTGTGTACTACTCCCTTCACAGAACAGCGCAAACTGGCTCTAACCAGAGTAGAAGAGTAGAAGAGCAAGAGGACAAGTACATTAGAGTGTCTAGTTTGAGAAACAGATGCCTCACAAGTCCTCAACTGGCAGCTTCATTAAATAGTACCCGCTAAAACACCAGTCTCAATGTCAACAGTGAAGAGGCGACTCCGAGTTCCTCTGTCCAGTTTCTGTGTTATTTTGCCCATCCTAATATTTTATTTTTATTAGCCAGTCTGAGATATGGCTTTTTCTTTGCAACTCTGACTAGAAGTCAGACACTAGACACTTTAATGTACTTGTCCTCTTGCTCAGTTGTGCACCGGGGCCTCCCACTCCTCTTTCTATTCTGGTTAGAGCCAGTTTGTGCTGTTCTGTGAAGGGAGTAGTACACAACGCTGTATGAGATCTTCAGTTTCTTGGCAAACAAAAACACACAAATACCCCCTGTGGGGATAATAGCCCATTTCAGACAGTCAGTGTAAAACATGTGAAAGGAAATGCCTTCCTCTTCTCTGTAGGTGACGCTGGTATAAAGGAAATGCCTTCCTCTTCTCTGTAGGTGACGCTGGTATAAAGGAAATGCCTTCCTCTTCTCTGTAGGTGACGCTGGTATAAAGGAAATGCCTTCCTCTTCTCTGTAGGTGACGCTGGTTTAAAGGGAGATACAGGACATAAGGGAGAAAACGGAGTGGGAATCCCAGGAAGTCCAGGCGAGCCAGGCCCACAAGGTAACATCACCCCTCCCCCATTCTTATCCTGCCTAACACATTAATATTTTAGCTCCTCAACTGTATGCCAATGCTTTAGCTCAGCAGGCTCACACAGTCTGGTGTCACTCAAGAGACCTGGGTTTGAACCCAATTGTTCACACATAGACATGACGAGGCGTTGTTCAGTACCTGTTGCCATCATCTCCCTCATCCTTTGTCTCTCAGGTGTGGCTGGCGTCCCTGGCATCGGGAAGGACGGTAAAGATGGAGCTCCCGGTAAAGACGGTGTTAATGGTAGCCCAGGTGCCTCTGGTTCCAGGGGAGCTACAGGAGCCCCAGGCTATTGTGACCCCTCAAACTGTATAGGCAGACCCCCACCTCTCTACATGATGAGTGGGGGGAAGAAATCCTTCAGCTATAGCAAGGGGCCGTGAGGAACACAAGCAGAAGCTCAGAACACATTGCATCTCTAGCAGCAGCAAGACATGGCGTGACGTACCCAGTTCAGGAGTGGTAATACATGGGAGTCTTCACATGTCTCCCTCATCGCACCGCAGAGCCAAAGAGAAACAGAGACAAGGCAAATGTAATTTAGAATACTGTATAGATATTTTTCTAGCTTTTCATCTTTTAGAGTGATGCGTCGTTTTTTTGTGGAGAGAGCTTATCTGATGTTATGCATTCTAAGACAGCTGCTATTGATTTTAAGCTAGCCTTTAAACTGATCGGTGGCCCATCATGGCCCAAGTGCTGTCCCAAAGAAAAATTACACAAACTTATAAAATGACAATTTTGTTACATTCATGTTGTTCCATTCATACCCACAGATTCAGATAGAAAAACAGGGCAATGTGTTGGTTTTCAACCAACACAAAGGTAAATACTGTATGTATTTTACTTCTATTCATGTACTGTTTAATTCAATTCATTGTTTAAATAAATTCATTCAAAAATGTCCTCACCAGCACCATGTACAGTACGAAGTTCAGCCTTTCACAAATAACAAAACCTCAAACTGCGCTTTGGAATCATTCATTTTCAATATTGATCAATGAACCAATAAATAACGGCAAAAGTCCACTACCATGATGAGCCATAGACAGATATTGGTAGTTCATGTTTTCATTCAGTCACTTGAACATAGGATAATCTATGTTATACAGAAGTTGTACAGTACGAGTACACATGTTTTTCCTTGTTATTGTTTTTTATAACAATGTAATAAACTGTTTTGTTTGGGAAATAGTGCACATCAGACCCGTGAGTTGTTTTTGTGAACAGCTACCTTTACCTTTAGGGAAGCATTTTAGAACAAACCGTAAGTCCATTATTTTATATTGGCCCTACAGGGAAGATATATCATGGCATTTTTCATGGTATCCAATAGATAGTTACAGTCTTGTCCCATCACTGCAACTCCCGTATGGACTCGGGAGAAGCAAAGGTCGAGAGCCATGCATCGTCTAAAACACGACCCTGCCAAGCCGTACTGCTCGCTTAACCCGGAAGCCAGCCGCACTAATGTATCAGAAGGAAAGACCATACACCTGGCTACCGTGTCAGAATGCATGCACCCGGCCCACCACAGGAGTCACTGGAACACGATGGGACTCTCCAACTTCCCGGCTGGCCAAACCCTCCCCTAAGCCAGATGGCACTGGGCCAATTGTGTGCCACCTCATGGGTCTCCCAGTCACGGTCAGCTGCGACACAGCCTGGGATCGAACCCGGATCTGTAGTGCCTTAGACCGCAGAGCTACCTGGGAGGCCCAAAATACTATGACAGCTTTGTGACTTTCAGCATTACCATTTGAGAGCTGTTTGTGACATCATGATTACCATTGGAGAGCTGTTTGTGACATCATGATTACCATTGGAGAGTTCTATCTGTTGAAGCTGTTACATCTAGGGAATGGACCAAGACCTCCAGGGGACCAGTTTGACCAGTTTTTGTTATAAACGTCCGCAGGGTCTTCCAGTCCACCGTTGCCTAGTTACTGAGGAGTGTCAACATCCCATTCTCTGAGTCTATACACCAGAGATTCATTTATTGAGTCAATATGACCTTTAGAAGGTTGCTGGCTGTTGGCTGAAACAGGAAATTGGGCTACTGCAGGCTAGAATTAGCCCCCTCTTCCTCCCCTCCTCCTCCCCCTCTTCCTCCCCCCTTCTACCTCCTCCCCTCCTCTCTCCTCCATCCTCTACCCCCCTCAACGGCATCTATTTGTCTTCATAGGTCTAATCATGGATCTACTGGCATCTCTTGGAATAATAGGCGATAGGTTGTCCATAAAACACTAGCATACCAAAAGTTGCACGATAGATCGTTTCAGAAAAATTACAATTCTGATTAGCAATAAAAATTGGTTCGATATTTTACAGAACTGCCAATTGTGCATGCTATGCAAATTATTACGGGAGAACATTTTAAACTGAGCGATTACTGTTCATTTCAATGGGTCTGTCGAAGTTGCGACTGACATTCAAAAGAAGCAATGAAGTTGTCATATGCCTACAGGGTCTACCGGTAAATTAGCTGGTAATATTCGACATTGAGCAAAGAGGTTAAGTAGGAAACCTAACAATTGAGAATTCAATTCATACCAGCACTTATAAGAGGACACAGAAAGATTACTCACAAAGGAAAGCAAAAGCCTTTTTCTAAAAAAAAAGATCTGTTCCAGTCTTTATTACAACATGATACAGTACATAATACACCTTTCCAATACGTACAAGCATACCAGCCACTAATTTAGGATATTTTAGCACCATTCTTTTAGGATAAACAGGTAAGGATTACCATCGTAAAACCATTTTAAACATTCCACATACGGTAAGCTACTGGTATTTCAAACTGTGAATCATTTAACAGTATAATTAACAAAAACTCTAAATCAGTTACATACAGTTGGTTGTTTTGAATTATCACAAATGTATATGAAATGAGGAAACAAGCCAAACATTATTAGAAATGTGCACCTTCTGCATCATTTTCTATGGGGAGCGCTGGCAGCAAACACCAGACATTCGAATGTTCACATCCATGGGCTAACAAGTGTTTTCCATTTACCAAACCATTATGTTACTATTATATTTCTCCTATTTGGCATTCTGAAACGTAATTCATAACGAAGTCCACACATATTCACTGTGATGTGGTAGTAAAGTGTATGCAAGTCAGTGAAGAGCATACTGTCTTTGTTCCTTTGACTGCCATGGATCATGAGGCAGTTTTATAAGCTACAGTACAGTGGGCAATGTAGACACTGTATGTTTAGCTATAACTATTCAGCACCTTGGAAGACCTTCAATGAAGTGACCGGAGGTGCAGATGGCCAAGCAGTGTTTTCACTGTGGGTGTTGGCTTAGGTTCTGGAACCCTGTGGCTGCTGGCTTGGGTTCTGGAACATTTTTGGTGTTGGCCTGGGTTCTGGAACACTGTGGGTGTTCTTACTGTATTCTAGAAATACATGCTGGATCCAGGCTCACATCCATATAAGGCCTAAAAGACAATATATCTATTTTACTTTATTGGTGATCTGATGAACATTTCGGAACCTCAATATAGATGTCTTACATTTTTTCAAGCCAAAATAATTCCCCTAGAGTGAGCAGTGAGTAATCTATTGTATTTTTCTTACTGACTCTCCCTCGACTCATCTTGTGAGTTTTAGAGAGGGTATAATTGGTCCACCAGGGACATGGGATGAGTGATGAAAGACATCCTTCAGACAGAATACTCACTGACTCTACCAATCACAAAACAGGTAAGAAGAAACTCATGTTGTATAGCACTTAACGATTTAGTTAGAGAGAACGTAGCGTGAAACCAGGAAACAAGCAATGTTTGAGGAACGAGTGGCTGTGGTTTTAATAGCTTCTCTCTCCAGACTGGTTACTGGCAGACTCTGTGGAATCACCAGAGACACTTAGGTAGAAACGAAATGGGAAATGTAGTTTTCCTTTTGTAGTTTTCCATTTCCCTTTGAAAGTCTTACGAGTCTTGTCTACTTAAAGGCCTCACACGCATTCATGAAGTTGGATTCCCTTTGGAGGAACAATGAACAAACACTGTACAATAGGTAATTAAAGCTGTCACAAATGGTTTTGTTGCTGACACACTATCTTAGATTGTAATAAAAGTTAAGATACCCAGAGAATGTGAAAGTTCAGTATTCACCCTGTCCAGTACTGGTGGCCCGTCTCTCATTATTCAAGACAATTGCACTATTAGAAGCTTACAGGCAAGGCAAAACAATGTATGTAGTCGTTCACCACCATCCACAGGATCATTAAAGATCTGTCTATGAAACTTAATATTGACATTTCAGATTGTGCCTCATTCAGGCCAATGTTCCCTTCCCATCAATAGAAATAACTTGACTGGATCACTACCAGTTGACTCCAGAGGAGCTGCCTACTGCTGGATCAATGATGTGGCTACTGACTGATGGGTTGAATCTGATGTTAAACCCATACGACTTACGACTGTGTACGTTGGGAGACTGACAACTCTAGCATGGTATAAATGGCTGTTCTGTAACTGTGGCTCCATCTTTTACCAGACATGGGTAGAGATGGTATTTGTTTTCTTTGAAATAGTTTTGAGCATTTGAGTGAGCCTGCCTAAAGTGCCAGATCAGCAGGGTTTGCCCTTTTGACGACTACTCCATTGGTTCCATTGTGCCAGGCAAGCTCAATCAAGCGAAAAGAAATCCTATTTGAACCCAGGCCCAGTAAGCCTGACTGGGTCTTTTACATGGTCCTTCGAGCCGAATAGGAACAATGGCAGTCCGTCTAAGTTGAACAAATAACGTAATTCTTGATGATAACATTACCAAATATCAGACACAAACCGACCCTCCACACCCACTTCCCCTGGTCATTTCACCCCCAACCCTCACAACAAAAACAAAAACAAACTTATTCTGACCGGCAGGCAGGCAGAACACTTCTCTCGTGCTCCCTCCAAACTAAGGAGATATATTTTTATAGAAAGAAAAGTTCTTGGTTCATCCTGACACATCCCAGTTCATAAATAGCTGGACTTGTAGCTCTCTATCTGCATACCAAATGGCATCCTATTCCCTTTATAGTGCACTACTTTTGACCAGAGTAGTGCACTATACAAGGCATTGGTTGCCATTTTGGAAGCAGTTAGTGTGTCTCTGTCTCTTTAAGTCCCCTTGACGTTCTTGGTGTGGGGTCGTGATCCCAGACTAGCGTAGTAGGCACACTGGGAGGGGTCACACTGTCCTGGGGGTCCGCTGGGGCCTGGCTGGCCATGGGGGCCAGGATTCCCTGGTTCTCCCTGAGCTCCAGCCGCCCCGGACTGCCCGTCCTTACCATAGCCTGGCATACCTGCTGGACCTGGGGGGTGGAGTAGCAAAGTCACACTGAAGCAACTGCTGCTTTCTTGGGAAGTTCAAGTGTCAGTCACTCACCCCACTCGTGCTGGATAGTGCATAGTTTAGCAACTACGGATCTCAAGATGGACACAAACAAACATCCATTTAGAATGATATTGTAGTAATAGAGACATTCCATTGATATATTGCTGTAATAGATCAACAGTACTGTACCTATAGGACCTGATGGTCCAGTCTCTCCTCTCTGTCCAACTCCGTTTTCTCCCTTGTCTCCTCTGGATCCTCTCTCACCTGGACGGCACAGAGATGATAGACAACACTCACAATGATGTTCTTACAGACAGTGTCTAAATCAAGAACACCAAAGGCAACTAATATAAATGGTTGGTGTAAATGTGTTTTGTGGAAACCTGAAATCTCTCATGTAGTGGTTTGACAATATTACACTTTTTAGTCTTATGCTCTCACATTGTCTGTATATCTGAACCAAGAAATACAGTATGTGTGACCAATAATAATGGTTCTTCACTTTGGATAAGTTACCTTTAGGACCCATGGGTCCCCTCATGCCATCTCCTCCATTCTGCCCTGGCATGCCAGGCTCCCCTGGGGGCCCGGGGCGACCGTGGCTCCCGTCTTTCCCCGAGGGGCCTGGAGGTCCTGGCCGACCTGCCGTGCTCTTCACATGTGCCGGCTGGATCTGGGCCATCAGGTACGCCATTTTGTCTGGAGGTGGGACACACGGACACACACGATTAGGACTTGCACAGCTCATATGAGGTCAAACATACATAGCATACATTGCAGATTGCACTAATGTCCCATTGTCCCTAACAATACGCCAGTCTCACCATCTAACGCTTTAGCTAGTTCCTCCTGGATCAGCCTTCTCATTGTTTCCAGTGATGTTGACTCTCCCTGTTGAAAGGAGAAATTACCATGTTTACATCATCGATTTCCAGATGCCTGTATTATTTTCTATAGCACTTTGACTGGATATGAACCAGAGTATATTGTAAATAACAAGACCGTTAACCTGCTGAGCTAAAAACCTGGCGGTTAACTCTGGGGAGCCATTGCAAGTATTCAAGTCACTACTCACTCGTGGTCCAGGTTGTCCGGGGTTTCCAGGTGTTCCCTGAGGCCCGGTAAGTCCCACCTCTCCTGGGGGTCCGGACATACCCATCATCCCTGTGTGGCCCTTACGGCCTGGGGGCCCCGGGTTACCAGGCATACCTGGATCTCCAACAGATCCCTTATCTCCCTTCCCACCTGAGTCCCCCTACAAAGACATCCAACAAAACACACTCAGAGACAATATAAACAATGGTCTACTTATGGTCTGTGGTTGGGCCTGCTCCTGTATGTACTCACCCGCTCTCCTTTGACTCCACGTTCTCCTGCTCTGCCTGACATACCCTGTGAAACAGAGAAATAGTTTGTTTAGTGTGTCGTTGGCAAGACATCTCCCAATCCATGTTCCACATCATATCCATTTCGTAGTGTAAAGATACTAAAAGTAGCTGATGAAAATGTTAATATGTCATCCAAAAATCAATCAACAAACGAACCAATCAATCAATCACTCAATGGTTCTTACCTGTTTTCCCTCTGGGCCGACAGGACCAGTAGGACCCTAGATAGATAGAGAGACGGAAGGAAGAGACGCTTAAGTAAAAATGCATTTGATCAAATCAGAAATGGTTGCGTCACAACTTGAAATACTCTTATGGCTTAACCTCAACTCAGACTGTTCCAACATGAAGGACTAGGAGGTATAGCAACAGTAGCTTAGCACACTAGTAATGACGTTGAGGATCAGGAATCGCTATTTACCAAAGGTCCCTTTGGACCACTAAAGCCTGGTAATCCTGGGTTCCCAGGGTCTCCCTTGGCTCCAGCGGGACCCTGTAATACACACAGAAACATGTGGACTTTCACATGGCGTAGTCATACTGTAGTTGAACAATAATCAAATTGTATTTGTCACATGTGCCGAATACAACACCTTACAGTGAAATGCATACTTACAAGCCCTTAATGAAGAACGCAGTTTTAAGAAAAATACACTCAAAAAACAAAAACAAACAAAGAGCAGCAGTAAAATAACAATAGCGAGGCGCTATACAGGGGGTACGGATACAGAGTCAATGTGTGGGGGCAACAGTTAGTCGAGGTAGTTGAGGTAATATGTATATGTAGGTAGAGTTATTAAAGTGACTATGCATAGATAATAACAGAGTAGCAGCAGCGTAAAAGAGGTTGGGGAAGGCACTGCAAATAGTCTGGTAGCCATTTGATTAGATGTTCAGGAGTCTTATGGCTTGGGGGTAGAAGCTGTTTAGACTTCTCTTGGACCTAGACTTGGCGCTCCGGTACCGCATGCAGTGAGGTAGCAGACAGAACAGTCTATGACTAGGGTGGCTGGAGTCTTTGACAATTTTTAGGGCCTTCCTCTGACGCCGCCTAGTATAGAGGTCCTGGACGGCAGTAAGCTTGGCCCAGTGATTTACTGGGCCATACGCACTACCCTCTGTAGTGCCTTGCGGTCGGAGGCCCAAGCAGTTGCTTTACCAGGCAGTGATGCAACCCATCAGGATGCTCTCGATGGTGCAGCTGTAGAACCTTTTGAGGATCTGAAGACCCATGCCACATCTTGAAGCTCCTTTGTCTTGATCACGTTGAGGGAGAAGTTGTTGTCCTTGCACCACACGATCAGGTCTCTGACCTCCTCCCTATAGGCTTTCTCATCGTTGTCGGTGATCAGGCCTACAACTGCGTAATTGGAAAACTTAATGATGGTGTTGGAGTTGTGCCTGGCCGTACAGTCATGAGTGTACAGGTGGGGGCTGAGCATGCACCCCTGAGGGGCCCCCGTGTTGAGGATCAGCGTGGCGGATGTGTTATCTACCTTTACAACCTGAGGGCAGCCCGTCAGGAAGTCCAGGATCCAGTTGAAGAGGGAGTTAGCTTAGTGATGAGCTCTGAAGGCACTATGGCGTTGAACGCTGAGCTGTAGTCAACGAATAGCATTCTAGGGTATATGCACTTTTCATTCGTCCATGTTATTATCCAGAGATTTTACGTTGGCCAATAGTACCGATGGCAAAGGCATATTAGCCACTCATTGTCTGATCCTCACAAGTCACCCCGATCTCCTGTGAAAATCCTCTGTCTCTTTATCCTGCGAATGATGGGATGAGGGTCTGTTTGGGTGTCTGGAGTCAATCCCTCTCGGCCGACTCATTACAGAAAAATTATTCTTCCAATTCAAGATGAATAATCGCTGTTCTGATGTCCAGAAGCTCCCAGAAGCTATTTTTGGTCATAAGAGACGGTAGCAGCAATATTATGTACAAACAAGGCGAAAAAACAAACAAAATAGCACGGTTGGTTAAGATCCCGTAAAACGGCAGCCACCCTTTCCGGTGCCATTATCTCACAGGCAGCACTACTGGTTATAAGGGACTGGGTGAGATTAACCTGACAGTTAGCTTTCTGTCATTCTTATGAATGTTGCTTTTGTTGGAGGTAAATCTCCTAAAAGATTTTTATTTTTATTTTTATTTCACCTTTATTTAACCAGGTAGGCTAGTTGAGAACAAGTTCTCATTTGCAACTGCGACCTGGCCAAGATAAAGCATAGCAGTGTGAACAGACAACACAGAGTTACACATGGAGTAAACAATTAGCAAGTCAATAACACAGTAGAAAAAAATGGGCAGTCTATATACAATGTGTGCAAAAGGCATGAGGAGGTAGGCGAATAATACAATTTTGCAGATTAACACTGGAGTGATAAATGATCAGATGGGCATGTACAGGTAGAGATATTGGTGTGCAAAAGAGCAGAAAAGTAAATAAATAAAAACAGTATAAAAACAGTATGGGAATGAGGTAGGTGAAAAAGGGTGAGCTATTTACCTATAGACTATGTACAGCTGCAGCGATCGGTTAGCTGCTCGGATAGCTGATGTTTGAAGTTGGTGAGG
Source organism: Oncorhynchus keta (assembly GCF_023373465.1). Lineage (NCBI taxonomy): Eukaryota > Metazoa > Chordata > Actinopteri > Salmoniformes > Salmonidae > Oncorhynchus > Oncorhynchus keta. The sequence goes on from NC_068440.1 coordinate 15,379,187, forward strand.
GAGATAAAAGTCTCCAACTTCAGCGATTTTTGCAATTCGTTCCAGTCACAGGCAGCAGAGTACTGGAACGAAAGGCGGCCAAATGAGGTGTTGGCTTTAGGGATGATCAGTGAGATACACCTGCTGGAGCGCGTGCTACGGATGGGTGTTGCCATCGTGACCAGTGAACTGAGATAAGGCGGAGCTTTACCTAGCATGGACTTGTAGATGACCTGGAGCCAGTGGGTCTGGCGACGAATATGTAGTGAGGGCCAGCCGACTAGAGCATACAAGTCGCAGTGGTGGGTGGTATAAGGTGCTTTAGTGACAAAACGGATGGCACTGTGATAGACTGCATCCAGTTTGCTGAGTAGAGTGTTGGAAGCCATTTTGTAGATGACGTCGCCGAAGTCGAGGATCGGTAGGATAGTCAGTTTTACTAGGGTAAGCTTGGCAGCGTGAGTGAAGGAGGCTTTGTTGCGGAATAGAAAGCCGACTCTGGATTTGATTTTTGATTGGAGATGTTTGATGTGAGTCTGGAAGGAGAGTTTGCAGTCTAGCCAGACACCTAGGTACTTATAGATGTCCACATATTCAAGGTTGGAACCATCCAGGGTGGTGATGCTAGTCGGGCATGCGGGTGCAGGCAGCGATCGGTTGAAAAGCATGCATTTGGTTTTACTCGCGTTTAAGAGCAGTTGGAGGCCACGGAAGGAGTGCTGTATGGCATTGAAGCTCGTTTGGAGGTTTGATAGCACAGTGTCCAATGACGGGCCGAAAGTATATAGAATGGTGTCGTCTGCGTAGAGGTGGATCAGGGAATCGCCTGCAGCAAGAGCAACATCATTGATATATACAGAGAAAAGAGTCGGCCCGAGAATTGAACCCTGTGGCACCCCCATAGAGACTGCCAGAGGACCGGACAGCATGCCCTCTGATTTGACACACTGAACTCTGTCTGCAAAGTAATTGGTGAACCAGGCAAGGCAGTCATCCGAAAAACCGAGGCTGTTGAGTCTGCCGATAAGAATTTGGTGATTGACAGAGTCGAAAGCCTTGGCGAGGTCGATGAAGACGGCTGCACAGTACTGTCTTTTATCGATGGCGGTTATGATATCATTTAGTACCTTGAGTGTGGCTGAGATGCACCCGTGACCGGCTCGGAAACCAGATTGCACAGCGGAGAAGGTACGGTGGGATTCGAGATGGTCAGTGACCTGTTTGTTGACTTGGCTTTCGAAGACCTTAGATAGGCAGGGCAGGATGGATATAGGTCTATAGCAGTTTGGGTCCAGGGTGTCTCCCCTTTGAAGAGGGGGATGACTGCGGCAGCTTTCCAATCCTTGGGGATCTCAGACGATATGAAAGAGAGGTTGAACAGGCTGGTAATAGGGGTTGCGACAATGGCGGCAGATAGTTTCAGAAATAGCGGGTCCAGATTGTCAAGACCAGCTGATTTGTACGGGTCCAGGTTTTGCAGCTCTTTCAGAACATCTGCTATCTGGATTTGGGTAAAGGAGGACCTGGAGAGGCTTGGGTGAGGAACTACAGGGGGCGGAGCTGTTGGCCGAGGTTGGAGTAGCCAGGCGGAAGGCATGGCCAGCCGTTGAGAAGTGCTTATTGAAGTTTTCGATAATCATGGATTTATCGGTGGAGACCGTGTTTCCTAGCCTCAGTGCAGTGGGCAGCTGGGAGGAGGTGCTCTTGTTCTCCATGGACTTCACAGTGTCCCAGAACTTTTGGAGTTGGAGCTACAGGATGCAAACTTCTGCCTGAAGAAGCTGGCCTTAGCTTTCCTGACTGACTGCGTGTATTGGTTCCTGACTTCCTGAACAGTTGCATATCACGGGGCTATTCGATGCTATTGCAGTCCGCCACAGGATGTTTTTGTGCTGGTCGAGGGCAGTCAGGTCTGGAGTGAACCAAGGGCTGTATCTGTTCTTGGTTCTGCATTTTTTGAACGGAGCATGCTTATCCAAAATGGTGAGGAAGTTACTTTTAAAGAATGACCAGGCATCCTCAACTGACGGGATGAGGTCAATGTCCTTCCAGGATACACGGGCCAGGTCGATTAGAAAGGCCTGCTCACAGAAGTGTTTTAGGGAGCGTTTGACAGTGATGAGGGGTGGTCGTTTGACTGCGGCTCCGTGGCGGATACAGGCGATGAGGCAGTGATCGCTGAGATCCTGCAGTGGAAGACTAAGTGGAAGACTAAACAGCTGCAAGTGATTAATATTCATATTTACAAGGGCTTGATCTTGCTGGCTGTGGAGTACCAGATACATGGTAGAGAGAAGCTGCTGTGTTCGCAAAATACAAACAGCATTTCACTGCATGTGCATGTTTCTGTTTTCACAGAAGCAATGTATGCAATGTTAAGAGCAGTTAGTGCTGTATATAAATAATCACTCACAGGAGTACCAGGGGCTCCTGGCTTTCCTGAAGGTCCTGGTTCACCAGGTTTACCCTTGAGAGAGGTTAAGAGGTAGAGATGGAAGGAGGGAGGGAGAAAGAGAGAGGGAGAGAGAGCGAGAGAGGTAGAGAGTGAGAGAGAGGTAGAGAGGGAGAGAGCGAGAGAGGTAGAGGTAGAGAGGGAGAGAACGAGAGAGGTAGAGAGGGAGAGCGAGAAAGGTAGAGAGGGAGGGAGAGGGAGAAATACAGACAGACATTAGTGTCACTTTCTATCAACCAGGTTGCCATCATGCTAAGTCTGGTGTGCTAAGTGTCAGCAGATAAAGGCTTGTCAACTGCAGTGTAAAGGTGACTTACATTCTCCCCTCTCCGGCCAGCAAGGCCCTCTGGTCCAAGTGGTCCAATATTACCCTTCAAAAACAAACACAACGCATATATTAGTGAGACATTCCCTGTATGTTGATAATTACAGAGTTATGATTGGCTAAATGCATGTTCTTACTCACATCTTGGCCAGGTTTACCCTCCGGTCCGCTACGGCCTTCCTTTCCATCTTCACCCTGATTGGTTAAGGACAGAAATATATTAATCAATCAATTCACAGTAGGCCCCTCTTTTCCTAATTTAGTTCTATAGAAAATGTTTTGATTATAGCTATAGAAAGGGGCTCCAATGGTCAAATGTATGGGGATTAGAGGAAAAACTCCAACGCCTTGACCTTGATGGCCTGGATGTACGAGTCTGGGGTCAAGGCGAGACACTCCTATACAGCACATACAATGTGTTCTTTAAAATCCATAGGTTGACATGGAGGTAGAGAGGAGTCAATCCAACATAATCCTGTTTTAAGAGAGGTGTTCTGGTGATGCACTTGGGCACTTGGTCCATCTCGGTCAGAGAAAAGGCTGGTGGAGATGTGAGCCTGGCACTGTGATTCAGTGCCTCAGTGGTGTCTGTAATGAGGCATGCCATTGGTCACACTATACTGAGACATGCTATTGGTCACACTGCTGTGGAAGATATCGTATACTAGAACTAAGAGCTGAGTGAGATTTAACAAGAGTAGGCATGTGTCACAATTTTGAGAGTGAGATTATTTGATCTTGACAGACCAGGGAAGACAGAAGCCGACATTCATATTCAACACTTTATGGCCTAGTCATCTAATGTGTTGACTATTGTGACATGGGAGTCAAAGGACTGACCTTTGACCCTGGTGGTCCAGGCTCTCCTCTGTGACCTTTGAAGCCCTGCATGGAGATAATCATCAACATGAATACTGGTGAAGTTATATTTTCATTAACCACACAGTTAAATAATCCTCCCCACAGTTTAAGTTCCTCACAGGCATTCCCCTGAGTCCGGGTTGTCCCTGTGGTCCTGGCTCTCCTTGTTTACCCTGAGATCACACCACATGGTTAGATTACACACACCAAGGGAATTATGAGCATTAAATATGCAGGGGACACATATTGTGCCATGTATAGCCAGAGACCATTATGACTGATTATGTACAGAATACAGAATTACAGTACAGGACATACAGAATATGTTGGGAATAATATCTTGGCCATATCATGTGTACTCACAGATTCTCCTTGTTCTCCTTGGCGGCCATCTTTGCCAATTTTGCCCATTTGACCCTGTGGAACATTCAGCTTTTAGAATTTAGACTTAATTTTCAAACTGTTTATTTACAGTCCCCTCCATAAGTTCCACGTATGTTATCATGGTTAGCTTGAGATAGAGGTAGTACTAGTATTGTTAGTATCAATAATATTGTATGTCTTCAGCAGGTCATTTCTACTCCTTCACAAGAGTTTATCAACAGCGTTTCTCACCATTAAGCCAGGTAGACCTGGTGGCCCCTGGATTCCCTTCATCCCCTCCTTGCCCTGCAGGGTGGAAACAGACACAAGATAGTTCCACAGATTCAACCAGGATAAATCAACAACAACACAACCATGATTAATGACCTCTGCCAAAACAACACTCAGCCCAGTTGACCTATATGGCCAGCCAGTGGGATGAGGCCGATATAAAACTGATGACATGTAGTGCAATATGTGGTCTGAAAATGAAACACATTGACAACATCCTGACTTTTTCTCCAGGGGCTCCTGGGGGACCGATGGGGCCGGGTTGACCGTTGTTACCCTACAGAGAGATGAAGAGGGAAGAGTCAGAAAGAACATTCATCCTACTGCAATGACCATAGGAGTTGGCAATACAGTACACAGGGATATGAGACTAGACTACTAAATAGCAAAGATGGTGGCCTATGGTAGGCACTGGTAGTACCACCAGGCAGGTACATGTACTCACAGGATTCCCCATGATGCCAGCAGCACCGGGGTGGCCGGGGGGTCCGGTGTGGCCTATTTCACCTTTGTCTCCAGGCCCTCCTTGGGGTCCTCTATCGCCTTTCACACCCTGTAGGACAAACAGTAAATAAATAATGCATATCACCTCTGGCCACTGTGTTGTATGGCAAGGGACATAACAGACACAAACCACTAGATGTTTTCAGGTCTTCAACTCAATCATTTATGTTCTATGGAAGGTAAAAGTGTGTGGGTAATAATCGGGTGTGGTTGAGGAGGACTTGCCTTTTCTCCGTTAGCTCCTGGGGGTCCAGAGGTTCCGGCTGGGCCTGCCTGGCCCTGCAATGACAATGACGCAGACACCATCAGTTCCTGGCTAGCTAAAGTTAATCTCTCTATATCTCTCTTTCAGGTCTGTCTGTCTTTGTCTCTCACCCTGGTTCTCCCGATCTCTCCCTCTCCAAAAAGACCATCAACAGCCCTGTCTCCAGGTCCTGATCATTCACTATACCCCCCAGACGACAGGAAGCCTAACGATGCTGAGAGAGCCAGTCTCATACCTTCCCACCACTTCAGTCAAACACAGTGTGATGAATACAGGAGACTCCTCGCTATTCTCCTACGCCACTGTCTGAGGCATGCTACTTCTATGAAGTTAAATAGACCCTATCCTGAAGAAGATTTATTTAACTCCACTTCCTGTCTGACTGACATGCCCTAAGTAAACTGCCTGTTCCTCAGGCCCTGAAGCCAGGATATGCATATAATTGGTACCATTGGAAAGAAGACAATCTGAAGTTTGTAGAAATGTTAGAATAATGTAGGAGACTATAACACAATAGATATGGTAGGAGAAAATCCAAAGAAAAGTAAGGAAGAGGAAGATTTTCGAAATGTAAGTGAATATTTCATTGCTATTTGTGAATTTATTTTGATGTGGGGCGCCGTCCCCAAACAATCGCATGGCATGCTTTCGCTGTAAAGCCTATTGTAAATCGGACAATGCAGTTAGATTAACAAGAATTTAAGCGTTTAACCGATATAAGATACTTGTATGTACCTAAATGTTTAATATCCATCATTTTTATGATTATTTATTTCATTGCGCGCCCTCCAATTTCACCGGAAGTAGTCGACAGGTGTCCCGCTGGCGCGCCGCCTAGCCATAAGTTCTCTTTGTGGTGTTGAGAGTCTGAAGAAGTGCTATAGAGAGGATCATATTATTCCTATTAATGATTCAGGATGTGCCTTTATCATACAACAGATGGAATAGCATGGTGCTCTGACTTTGTCCTTACTTGGTGCCCGTCCTGTCCATTCTTCCCTGGGGGTCCAGCTTGTCCCTTGTCCCCTGGTGTCCCTGGCAGACCAGGCTGTCCCGGGGCTCCGACTGGGCACTCTGAACACACATCCTGAAGGACAAGGAGAAACACTGAGTGATGAAAGAATCCTTCTGTCTCAGAATAAACTGTATAATCAAAGATGGAGGAAACAGTACTATGTTAACAGCGCTCTCCTCCTTACCTTCAGATCCAAATCCGACAAGTCTGCAGCTGCTCCCTGAAAGAGATGGTTTATATTAGTTTGATTCATTATTATACAAAGGTTGATTGGACTGATTTTCACATGATTTGTTTGAATACGTCCTCAGAGGTGTTCCATCAGAGCAGTGAAAACGAAGGTATAGGTACAGTATAGTGAAGGCACAGTATAGTGAAGGTACAGTATAGTGAAGGTACAGTATAGTGAAGGTATAGTATAGTGAATGTACAGTATTTGGCCTGAGTTTGCAGTGTTGTTGGGACGTTTCCAACCCCATTTACTGTACTGGTCAACTTACTGGCTCTCCTGGGGATCCCTTCTCTCCTGGTCGTCCTGGTAAACCATTGTGTCCTGCAGGTCCCTGTGTACCAGCGACGCCTGACAGACCTCTCATGCCCTGAACCAGGAAACAAACAGCAGTCAGTTGAACTTTTCTTTCAACAGTACTCAGTTCATGTTTTCACATTGACTTTGTCACTCTAATTATGACAAAAATGTTTTTACCGCCGGTCCAACTGCACCATTTGGCCCTGAAGGTCCCTGTAAAAGATAAAGATGTTCTCAATGTTCAAAATATGCTGCAAGATTGAATGTGTGTGTGTGTGTGTGGCGTGGTTATGTGTGTAGAGTGGTTGTCTATACCGGGGGTCCGACTTTGCCTTCTCCTGGAGGACCCCTGTTCCCTGGAATCCCCTGAAGTCCCTGGGATCCGGGTTGGCCCTGGAACACACAGACAGAACCTTCGTTACCATCCAATAAGACACCAACAGAACCTTGGTCACCATCCAACCAGTATCTTCTTAATGCAATCGCCAATACTCTCTGATGACGTTGCTGTACTATCGTAATGTTTGGCTCAGAGAGTTCTGCTGTGCTGAGCAGAGTGGTTGTTGCAGGTCTCGGCTGCTCAGGCAAGATACATCACATCCGTGTTTATTTCTAGCAACAGAGAATCCAATCTGAAGTTTTAGTATTCAGTGTGGTGGCTGTAAAGGTGACCATGGAGGATGGTTTAACAACTACAGAGATGTAATCAACAGAATGTGCATGCAAGGCCTTGCACTATCCTCAATTAATTACTCTCTCTATGCCCCCCACCCCACTAATCTCCTGCTCCCAAAAACATTGTTATTAAATCAGTGTGTCAGTCATGGTATGGTGGTCAAACGAAATTGCTTTTGTCCAACCAAAATGGATTGTGTTCTTCCTAAGCTAGAGAAAAAGAAAACATTTTTTGTCACCAGAATCACTCCAGGCTTCAAGGCACTGATGTTTCTCTCTACCCCTCCCTCCCATCCACCCCAACCCAACTTTAAAATTACATTACCTTCTGGCCGGGCTGTCCTTCAATTCCCTGCTGTCCAGGATCACCCTGTAATATAATATCACACATAACACTATTATGAGCCCGCTGGCTGGTCAAATCAAACACTTGGCATTTAAAGTCTTATAGGGTAAAAGACATGGTCCTACAGTTCCCTGGACTAGGTTAATAGAAGCCGATGTAACACATAGGAGAATAATCACTACGTATTTGTGCAAATAGTGTACTGTACTGGTGTGTGCATGAGGGCTATGTGTTATGTGTTATAGAGCAGCAGCTGACAGTAGTAAAATGGACACACACACACACAGCACATGTCCTGCTGGGTTCCTTCATTAGTTGAATGTGATAAAGCAGAAACAGTGTATGTTCTGTTTGTTTGCTTTCTCAGCGTTATCACCATATGTTTGTGGTGTAGAAAATGAGTAAAAAGGTTCCAGGTCAAACTGTTGGCATAACTGTATAATGCAGGTTGTACCGCACTAACATAAGCAGTCATACTGCAGTATGGTTGTACTTAAATGCATGTTGATTTATGTACATGTGCAGCCAATACTCGTACAGGATGTGAATGGCTTTTAATTTGAAACCCCAGAGCCTGAGATCTTAATTTCCTGATTGGATATGTGCCAACAAACTCTGGTTCATTTTTCTTAGAGTCTGGATAACAAGTTAGATGTGTGTTAATTCTGTAGTCAGGACGTTTTCCTGCCTCTGCCACAAGACCATGCAAAACTCTTGACCTTGGTTATTGTGGTCTCACAGACAGGAAAAACTTGAGGTTTGAACGTAACAATGAGGTTTGAACGTAACAATGAGGTTTGAACGTAACAATGAGGTTTGAACGTCTTATACAGTGATGTTTCTGTGTCTTACGTTCTGTCCGTCCTTGCCCTTCCCGGGTAGGCCAGGGGGTCCTTGTATGCCTGTATCTCCAGGAGGGCCTGGGGGGCCACCACGACCCTCCTTCCCCATCTCTCCCTGGAACACACCACACACAGGGAGATGAGCAGAGCATAGTGTTGCATAGCATAGCTTAGTCATTCACACAGCACGAGTTACAATAGAAGGTCCCTAGGACACACGAGTTACGGGTTACAATATGATGTCCCTAGAACAACACATTTGAGATCATCTATTTTTCCATATTGCAAAGCAGTGATACGGTTACTGACCCTCTCTCCTCTCTGTCCAGCTATTCCAGGTGGTCCAAGGGTTCCAGGGATGCCCTGTGTCATAGACAGAGAGAGAAGTTCAGGGCACACGTTAGGTCAAAGGTTAGTTTAAAGCATTAGGGATGTCCTCGAGCGCCAACACACAAATTCCATATGTTTAAAATATTTTTGGGCTGTCATTTTCGCAAAATGAACCTACCACATTGCCAGGCAGTCCACGGGTACCCTGTGTACCCTGCAATCCTGGAGGGCCCTGGAATAGAAACAAGGCTTCATCCACAACTGTCTATATGTAATAGTATTATCAGACAAATATGCAGTAGTAAGGACCCAGAACTTACAGGCTCTCCTTGTCTCCCAGTCTCTCCTTTAGGGCCAATGTCACCTTTAGGTCCCTGAATTGAAGGGGATAACCAACATGGTTATGAAGGAAGTGGAAATCATTCAGTATAATATGTCAAATTATGTCGAGGTTTGATTTCTATTTTCCAATGGAGGACACCTTATGTAGGTCCTTATACAATCCGTGATGAAATTCGACAATATAAAAACAATGATTGAGCTCATAGCGAATCAACTAAATATGTTGAAAATGTATTAATTTGTCTAAGTTTCTCATTAGACATGAACAGAATATATCAGCGATTCGTATTTCCTGCAACTTTCTGAAGACCAGAATGCCCCTGTCTGTGTGCGTGCAGTGTCTACCACTTTCTATAAACTGGGTTGTTTGAGCCCTGAATTCTGATTGGGTGAAAGTCGTGGTATATCAGACTGTATACCACGGGTATGACAAAACGTTTAGTTTTACTGCTCTAATTTAGTTGGTAACCAGTTTATAATAGCAATAAGGCTTCTATGGGTTTGTGATATATGGCCAATATATATTTTTTACATTATTTAAAATTGAACCTTTATTTAACTACGCAAGTCAGTTAAGAACAAATTCTTATTTACAATGATGGCCTACCCCAGACAAACACGGACGACGCTGGGCCAATTGTGCGCCGCCCTATGGGACTCCCAATCACAGCCGGATGTGATACAGCCTGGATATATGCCGCGCTGCGTCATGCTTAAGAACAGCGCTTAGCCGTGGTATATTAGTCGTACACTACACCTCATTGCTTAAGTCTAGCCATTAGCGATGATGCCAAGGAAAACCGTCTTCTCAATGAAATGTTAACTACAAAGTAGGCTGTGCTTACCTGGCAAAATGCTATCATGATTATTTGCATCAATTCAGGGTATTTGTTTTGCAAACTCTACCATCACATGAGCGCTACAAAACACAGCTAAACAGCAGCCTCTTGCTCGGAATTAAAAGGGTCACTAAAATGTCTTACAATTTTTCCCTGACCTCAAAGATGATCTCCTGATGTGGTTTAAAAAGCAACTTAACATATTGATTGTTATGTGTGTTTTTCTGTTGCTCATTAGAAAAATTTGATTTCAGTCTTAAAAGGAGTGTTTCCTGACCAATTAATGAAGTTTGTCCCCTATGAGACTCTGTAGATGCAGAAGTCTATTTCACTTCCTCAAAATCCCAAGAATGAATCTAAGATAACTCAAGAAATATGTCATTGATTTTGATGTTTTTGCCAAGGATGTTTTAGTTGCACAGTTTTACATCTAACTAAGGAGTTTGATGCAGTATTTCTCAAGTAAAGAAATGGTGACGTGTCTGTCTCAATGTCTATGCTATTGGATAAAGAGCAAATCGCCACAGCTGTTCACCACAAGACCTTCATTTACCCTATGTGACACATGGATGTTCAAAACTTTGTCTTAGACGAGACTGACTTTATGACCAAAAGTATCCTATTTGCACTTTGTAGTCAAAAGCAAATAACTTTTTCTGACTGCTATTGAGGCCACATAGGCCGTTTCAAAGGGATTCGGTGCTTTTTAAAAGCAGCCATTCTTTAAGCGTTGTACAAAATGGTGTTAGGCCCAAAAAAATGACGTATTTTAAAGGGCCCTTATGTTATTGTCTCTACATCGGTTGTGAATAGATGAGTGTCCAAATATAAATAACATTTGATTGACTGAAGTCCTTACCTGTGGTCCGGGCAGTCCCGCAAAGCCTCGTTCACCAGGCACTCCTCGTTGACCCTTCACACAACACGCAGGTTAGTAACATCCCCAGAATGATGTTCAACGTCAAACAAATGATTCCGTATTTTGCAATGCCATATGATTCCTTTCAAAGCAAACAGTGTCCATCCTAGGTGTGGAGCACTGTAACTGCAGCGGTGGTGTAAAGTACTTAAATAAAAATACTTTGAAGTACAACTTAAGTCATTCTGGGAGGTATCTGTACATTACTGTTAATATCTTTGACAACTTTTACTTTTACTTCACCACATTCCTCATGAAAATATGTACTTTTTACTCCAATACATTTTCCCTGACACCAAAAAGTCCTAATTTGAGTGCTCAGACAGGACAGCAATATGGTCCATTATGGTCCATTATGGTATCAATATAACTCATTGTTCATCTGATCTGCCTCAGATCTGGTGGACTCACTAAATACAAATACTGCGTTTGTAAATGATGTCTAAGTGTGGGAATTTGATGTATAGAATATACTTTGACTTATGACAATAATACTTAATACTTTTTCCACCACTGTGCATAAGTACATTTTAAACCAGAACTTTTAGACTTTTACTCAGGTAGTATTTTAATGGGTGACTTTCACTTGAGTCGTTTTCCATTAAGGTATATTTACTTTTACTCAAGTATGACAGTTAAGTACTTTTTCCACCACTGAACTGCAGCATAGTTGATGTCCATCTGACTCTACCAAATAAAGGGGACACTTTCATCAACTTGCATCTCTTTTGGCATCCAGTGGAGAGTTTGGAGCACTGCTGATTTTCCCCAAATGCAGCCTAATGTTACTCCATTGGAACTGTAGAAGGCTCCTTCTATTCTGAACTCACAATATCTCCTGGATTCCCCTGCTCTCCCTTTTCTCCTCTCTCTCCAGGTGTTCCCTGGGGAGAAAGAAACAGGATAAATGCACATCCAGTTTGTGTAATATTTCTGTATAGTAATACGTGTTGTGTACAGTTTCTAGGACTGGCGACAATCAACTAAAGCCTACATAAAAAAAAGTGTTGAGGACCTCCCGGGTGGCGCAGTGGTCTAGGGCACTGCATCGCAGTGCTAGCTGTGCCACCAGAGACTCTGGGTTTGCGCCCAGGCTCTAATGCAGCTGGCCGCGACCGGGAGGTCCATGGGGCGACGCACAATTGGCCGAGAGTCGTCCGCGTTAGGGAGGGTTTGGCCGGTAGGGATATCCTTGTCTCATCGTGCACTAGCGACTCCTGTGGTGGGCTGGGCGCAGTGCACACCAGGTGCACCAGGTGCACAGTGTTTCCTCCGACACATTGGTGCGGATGTCTTCCGGGTTGGATGCGCGCTGTGTTAAGAAGCAGTGCAGCTTGGTTGGGTTGTGTTTCGGAGGACGCATGGCTTTCGACCTTCGCCTCTCCCGTACGGGAGTTGTAGCGATGAGACAAGATAGTAACTACTAACAATTGGATATCACGAAATTGGGGAGAAAAGGGGGTAAAATTAAACATTTAAAAAAATGCCTGGAGAATTTAAATTGAAATGCCTGGAGAAATTGTCTAACACAGAGCAGTTTCTAACCAGCAAGGTCACACCAGATCGACTTCAGTATTCATTGTTTCTCCTGGTACCTAGGATGTCGAGAAATGCCTTCAATACCATTCACTAGGGAGCGTGAGCCAATTATATCTAGTAGGCTCACCGCCTTAAAGCACACGCTCCGGCTCTGAGGATCGTGGGTTCGGTCCCAGTGCTGGGCACTTATTTGAATTTGAACCCTATCCCCCTGGACAAACGTTGAATACTGAAGGGAGACTGTGAGATCTTGTTGGTTTCTACAGTACTTACAGGCTCACCAGGCTCAGGGATAACATTGGCCACCTTAGAGAAAAACAGAGACAAGTTAGCCAGCAAGCATCCTCAAATTGCAATGCATTTTTACAGGAAGTTTTTTGTTTGCTTAGTTGTACATGGATCCAAATGTTTTATTGTTTTGATATATGCATGACAGAAAGATGATTCGGTTCACAAACATGTCAATTTCCACTGTTTGAATTTACTACAATACATTGTGTCCTTCCCTGAGTTATTTTACAGTGTATTAATATCAGTGGAGGCTGCTGAGCGGAGGACGGCTCATAATAATGGCCGGAATGGAGCAAATGGAATGGCATCCAACACCTGGAAACCATGGAAACCATGTGTTTGATACCATTCCATCAATTTCGCTCCAGCCATTACCATGAGCCCGTCCTCCCCAATTAAGGTGCCACCAACCTCCTGTGGTTAATATGGTCATTTGCACCAATCAACATCCCTCTACTTTACTCACATTTCCTGGTATTCCTGGAGTTCCCTTGGGTCCCGTGTCACCCTGAGGCGACACACACACACACACACACACACACACACACACACACACACACACACACACACACACACACACACACACACACACACACACACACACACACACACACACACACACACACACACACACACATAGTGTGTGAATGTTAATTAACTCATTACAAAACACTATTCCTGGTGGTCCTTAGTGAGACAAATTGAAGAGAAAGTCTCTGTGACAAATACACTCTCTGATACAAGCAGCAAACATCTTTCATGCCGCAAACATAGCTTTTCAGCTAATAACCATGCTCATCCAATCACTCGTCAAGCAAAACACACAGTAACAAGAACCTTGTTCATTGTTACTGACTGTCTAGTAATGATAAAGGTAAGAGACTGTACGGCTTTTAGATGATGTTGTGACATACAGTAGGTAGCTGTTTAGATTAGTCTTTGTGAATCAATGTCTCATACTGTATCTCTGTCTTACCTTGTCACCTTTGTCACCCTTTGGCCCGAAAGAGCCGCCTTGTCCCCGGTCACCCTAAAAAAGAAAGCACAAGACACAAACAGGAGCATAGTACACGAGAATATTTAGATGCAAGCTGTCATTGGACTGATGCACAATTCAGGAGTGTAGCTTTAATTGTGCTTATGAGATCAAACTCACCTGTCCTCCTTTCTCTCCTTTTGGTCCAACAACACCTGGTTGTCCAGTTAAACCAACTTGTCCCTGTAAGACACACACACACACAGAAAGATGAAGAGCATGTGAGATGGGAACTTTTAGTTGAGTATAATGATGCAAGGTCATAGCCAGGTATTAGTAACTCACGCCCTCTCCTCCAGGTCCTCTTGGTCCCGGTGGTCCTTCCTCACCCTATAGCAGGGACACATTCGGTCATCATGAGATCATAAGATTCCTCAGACCACGATTGACATTTCTGTCACACTGTCTATTAACTACGTCTGCATTCAAGTGGGGGGCTGTAAGGAGCCATGCGCAATGAAAAAAGGATTGTCTATAAACGCAGAGGTATATCTCAGATGGTTTCTATTCAACAACTCCAGCTCCTATTTAATGATCCTTCCAGATTAGGTGAAAGGGATACTTTAAAAGTCACCTTTATAGACTCTATATAAACTTCAGTCTGCTGCATTACTTTTATGAAGTACCATTGATATGGCCTGGGTGTCCAGACAGAGGTTGCATCTGAAATGGCACCCGACTGTAGTTCCTATGTAGTTCACTACTTTTGACCAGAGCTCTATGGAGTGTTCTATATAGGAAAAGGGGTGCCATTTTGGACAAAGAGTAGTATCACTGTACCTTAGGACCAGGTTTACCAGGGAAGCCATCCAATCCAGACTCTCCTCTAGGCCCCTATGGAGATGAATGAATAACACAGCTTAGTACATTTATGGCATTGTATCAGATATTATCCTAACTAACACAGAGCGTTGTCACAACGCTGAAAATAGGTTGGTCATGGCATTACCATGTGACAACATTCTGAGAACCTAAACGTGTCGGTAAGGATACCATCCTCTAGAACTTTGGAATGTTACATGTTATTAGATGTTTCCTTACTGTTTTGTGAGGAATAAAGACCTGAAACGTTCAGTTGGTTATAAAACATGAATCGCTACTTCTACTAATGCTACACTGACCTTGGCTCCGTCATTGCCTGGAAGTCCGTCCAGCCCATCGTTTCCAGGTAAACCCTTCCAACAATAAATATTGGGATAAGTGTGGGACATGAGTGCTTAGACAACTCAATGTTACTTTAGTGAATCATATTATAACCTGTCAAACCTGTAAATGTGGAAAAAATATACTGTAAACTTACTGCTTTGCCTGCCTCTCCTGGTTTCCCTGAAAATCCAATCTCGCCAGGTAGACCCTGAGCAAAGAGAATGAAACATGTTACTTTTTCTATCATTTCCATTTCCTCTGAGTGGGTTACATTTGCTTTGGATGAGCTTTTGGGATGACTGCTGACAGTAAACTGCTGTACAGCCTTCAATGGATTGTTGGTGCACGGAACTCACAGGAGGTCCAGTTTGTCCAGGGCTTCCTTGCCCTCCAGGAGGCCCCTGGGAACCCTATAAAGAGACACAGCATCATCAACAAAAACGGTCATCAACCTCAGTCCAACAGGCAAGACATACAGTACCAGCATCAGCCATTAGAGGGGAGAGTAATTGTAAAGTACAGTATTTCATTCTCGGTTGGTCTGATATTCTGTCAGCTGCAAGTCGTGGAAATATAATAGTAGGGCGATGAATTATTCATGGTAGGTACTGTAGTGGTGTAAAGTAACTATGTAAAAAAATACTTTGAAGTACTACTTAAGTAATTTTTGGGGGGTATCTGTTCTTACCTATTTATGTTTGACAACTTTTACTTTTACTTCACTAAATTCCTAAAGAAAATAATGTGCTTTTTACACCATACGTTTTCCCTGACACCCAAAGGTACTCATTACATTTCAAATGCTTAGCAGGACAAGACCATTTTCCAATTCACAAACTTATCAAGTGAACATCCCTGGTCATCCATAATGCCTCTGATCTGGTGCTCACGAAACACAAATGCTTTGTCTGTAAATGATGTCTGTGTTAGTGTGCCCCTGGCTATCTGTAAAACAAAAAGGGAAAAAAAGAAAGAAATTGCGCCGTTTGTTTAATATAAGGAATTTTAAATATTTTATCATTGCACTTGTGATAATTAACTGTGTTTTAGCAATGACATTTACTTAAGTATATTTATAACCAAGTACTTTTAGACTTTTACTCAAGTAGTATTTTACTGTGAGACATTCACTTTTACTTGAGTCATTTTCTATTAAGGTATCTTTACTTTTACTCAAGTATGACAATTCGGTACTTTTTCCACCCCTGCTGGTAGGGTGGTCACCTTGTCTAAAGAAATTCCAGGCCCTAAGGCGCTAATTATTGCTTTTAAGAGTGATATTGAATATTAATTAAGCAATGTGGATGAGTTCTGAAAAGGCTGACAATACATTATTTTCCATCCAGTTGTGTCAGGTACACAGTCCATGGTGAGTAGTTAACATCAAGAATGAAATGCCATTGAATGAGCCCAAGGTTTAAGAGGTGTGATGATAACTGACACATACTCCATTCATTGTGTCAAAAGAGTTCTCATGAAAGGTTGGTAATGACTCACATCAACACCATTATCTCAGAAACCCGAGACCCACTTCAATTTGCATACCGCCCAAACAGATCCACAGATAATGCAATCTCTATTGCACTCCACACTGCCCTTTCCCACCTGGACAAAAGGAACACTTATGTGAGAATGCTATTCATTGACTACAGCTCAGCGTTCAACAGCTGCAACATCGAGAGCATCCTGACTGGTTGCATCACTGCCTGGTACTGCAATTACTCGGCCTCCGACCGCAAAGCACTACAGAGGGTATATACATCACTGGGGCTAAGCTGCCTACCATCCAGGACCTCTACACCTGGCGGTGTCAGAGGAAGGCCCTAAAAATTGTCAAAGACCCCAGCCACCACAGTCATAGACTGTTAACTCTACTACCGCATGACAAGCGTCACCAGAGTGCCAACGCTAGGACAAAAATCAGTCTCAAAAGTTTTTACCCCCAAGCCAAAAGACTCCTGAACAGGTAATCAAATGGCTATTTGCATTGTGTTCCCCCCTCCCCCAACCCCTCTTTTACACTGCTGCTACTCTCTGTTTATCATATATGCATAGTCACTTTAACTATACATTCATGCACATACTACCTCAATTGGCCCGACCAACCAGTGCCCCCACACATTGGCTAACCGGGCGATCTGCATTGTGTCCCACTGACAACCCGCCAAACCCTCTTTTACGCTACTGCTACTCTCTGTTCATCATATATGCATAGTCACTTTAACCATTTCTACATGTACATACTACCTCAATCAGCTTGACTAACCGGTGCCTGTATGTAGCCACGCCACTGTATATAGCCTCGCTACTGTTATTTTTCACTGTCTTTTTACTGTTGTTTATATTTCATTACTTACTTATTGTTCACCGAATACCTATTCTGCACTATTGGTTAGAGCCTGTAAGAAAGCATTTCTCTGTAAGGTCTACACCTGTTGTATTCGGCGCGCGTGACAAATAAACTGTGATTTGATTTGATTATGATGCAGGGAATCATACTGTTGCACATAGGCTTCATGTTCCAACAGATGTTTATGTCATGGAATATATCTGTAAATGATCTGATACTGTAGGACACAATAAAGAGTGCCTGCCATGGATAGCACATAGACATAAACTGGTATTCTTACAGGTGGTCCGGGTAGCCCGTCAACACCAGGTAATCCACTTTCACCTTTCTTGCCCTGAAAAAGGAAGACACAAAATCAACCATTATACATCAACAAAAAAAAACATAACGTTGGGAGATAATAAACCTGTGCTGGAAAACATGTTTATTCACTTCGTAAAATCAACCCTTTAAAACCTCTGCTGCTTTGGCAACTCCTGTACTTGAATCCAACTCGCTCTCATTGAATGCACTGTGATATACTGCCCCCTTCAGGATTCTGTAAGATACTGCGTCATGTTTAACGTGAGACGGCTGTGACTGATACTGTTAATGTAAAGTATGGGTGGGTGGACAATTCTTTGAGGCTTGTCAGGGAAACAGCTGACTGATGATGGCTGAGGTGTGGACTGTGAAGCGTATGAGGAGCCAGGGAAGGTCCACTACACGGATGATCAACCATGTGACTGGCCCTGTCGGCCATGACAGCACCATTATCACAGCAGAAATCCCACAGTGACTTCACATCCTCAATAAACACACACACACACCTCAAGCACCGTATGAACAGTTAAACTTCAGTTAACACTACATCCCAGAAACGACTATATCCCTTGTCATTGAAATTGTTAATGGCTCTGGGCCAGCCCCCATCCCACCAAAGTGAAGGTCTCAGCAACAGTAAAAACACACTGAGGTACAGTTAAGTGCTTCAAGCCATGACAGAACAGCCCAAAAGGTCAAAGGGAAAATAGACCAAGCTGTAACCAGCTGTTGTGAGAGAGTAGACTAGGCCAGGGGATCCACTCTGAATAGCCCACAGTGAACAGGTTAGACTTAGCGCTCTGGTAGAGGTAGTAAGGGGGACAAAGTAGATAGGTATCCTAGCAATTACGAGAGTTTGGTTAATATTTAAAAGGTCCCTTTTTTGACTCTCATCGAGCCGAATAGGTGAAAAAATTACCCCTCCTGTCTCAGCCTCCAGTATTAATGCTGCAGTAGTTTGTGTCGTGGGGCTAGGGTCGGTTTGTTATATCTGGAGTACTTCTCCTGTCCTATCCGGTCTCCTGTGTGAATTTAAGTATGCTCTCTCTAATTCTCTCTTTCTCTCTTTCTTTCTCTTGCTCGGAGGACCTGAGCCCTAGGACCATGCATCAGGACGAGCTGGCATGATGACCCCTTGCTCTCCCCAGTCCGCCTGGCTGTGCTGCTGCTCCAATTTCAACTGTTCTGCCTGTGATTATTATTATTTGACCATGCTGGTCATTTATGAACATTTGAACATCTTGGCCATGTTCTGTTATAATCTCCACCCGGCACAGCCAGAACAGGACTGGCCACCCCTCATAGCCTGGTTCCTCTCTAGGTTTCTTCCTAGGTTTTGGCCTTTCTAGTGCTTCTACACCTGCATTGCTTGCTGTTTGGGGTTTTCGGCTGGGTTTCTGTACAGCACTTTGAGATATCAGCTGATGTACGAAGGGCTATATAAATAAATACATTTGATTTAATTTAGCACTAATTACTTCTGTAAGTCTGTAAGGCTTCCGACACTGTCAATCACCATATTCTTATCGGCAGACTCGACAGCCCTGGTTTCTCTAATGACTGCTTCGCCTGGTTCACTAACTACTTCTCAGATAGAGTTCAGTGTGTCAAATCGGAGGGCCTGTTGTCCGGACCTCTGGCAGTCTCTATGGGGGTGCCACAGGGGTACATTTTCGTGCCGACTCTTTTCTCTGTATATATCAATGATGTAGCTCTTGCTGCTGGTGATTATTTGATCCACCTCTACACAGACGACATCATTCTGTATACTTCTGGCCCTTCTTTGGACACTGTGTTAACATACCTCCAAACAAGCTTCAACGCCATAAAACACTCCTTACGTGGCCTCCAACTGCTCTTAAATTATAGCAAAAACAAAATGCATGCTCTTCAACTGATCGCTGCCCTCCCTGCCTGCCTGACTAGTATCACTACTCTGGACAACTATAAATACCTAGGTGTCTGGCTAGACTGTAAACTCTCCTTCCAAACTCAAATTAAGCATCTCCAATCCAAAGTTAAATCTAGAATCAGCTTCCTATTTCGCAACAAAGCATCCTTATCTCATGCTGCCAAACATACCTTCGGAAAACAGACTATCATACCGATCCTTGATTTCGTCGATGTCATTTACAAAATAGCCTCCAACACTCTATTCAGCAAATTGGATGCAGTCTATCACAGTGCCATCCGTTTTGTCACCAAAGCCCCATATACTACCCGCCACTGCGACCTGCATGCTCTCGTTGGCTGGTCTTCGATGCATATTCATCGCCAAACCCACTGGCTCCAGGTCATCTATAAGTCTTTGCTAGGTAAAGCTCCGCCATATCTCAGCTTACTGGTCACCATAGCAACAACCACCCGTAGCACGAGCTCCAGCAGGTATATTTCACTGGTCATTCCCAAAGCCAACACCTTCTTCGGCCGCCTCTCCTTCCAGTTCTCTGCTGCCAAAGACTGGAATGAATTGCAAAAATCACTGAAGTTGGAGACTTATTTCTCCCTCACTAACTTGAAGCGTCAGCTGTCAGAGCAGCTTACTGATCTCTGCAGCTGTACACAGCCCATCTGTAAATAGCCTATATTTGTTTTTGTTTTTCTGCCCTTTTGCACACCAGTATTTCTACTTGCACATCCTCATTTGCACATCTATCACTCCAGTGTAAATTGCTAAATTGTAATTACCTCGCCACTATTGGCCTATTTATTGCCTTACCTCCTTACTTCATTCGCACACACTGTATACAGATTTAAATAAAGGTTAAATAAAGGTTAAATAAAAAAATTTAAAATACAAAAAAGTCACTGGATAATTGTGCGTCTGCTAAATAACAGAAAAAATGTCAATACTACGGAGGTACGGTGATGCCTTCATAATAAATACACTGTCATCACCACGTTCATATGAGAAACCTGTCATGTAATTTTCAAAATGTGTAACCATCAAAGTCCTATGGCGAGGGTATTCCTCCACACATACAGTGACCGATTGAGCTCCTTTTGTCATAGTTAGTACACAGTTGATGGAATGAGATGTTTTCTATCTAAATGTAAGGGGCTTAATACAGTTGCACTCCAGCAACTAGGGGTACTCAGGTGAAGCCCATGGGGAAATAAAGAAATAGAGTTTTAAGTAAATTGGGGAGCGGAAGGAAAATGAATAAAAACTGGTGTAAACGGCTGTTTCATATGCTGACATGATTAAAGGTCTAGTAAACAGTAACTTCCACGTTATAGTTTATATTATAAGCTCATAGAAATATATAAACTCCAGCTGACGTAACATCCTACTGCTCCCTGCAGGAGGTCTGGCTCAGTCAGATTACCCACCAAACCAAAGTTGGTTCTGTCAACGTTCCCAGAACATTTATTAGGTTGCCCTAAAAGTTCTAATAAGACAGAATCTGTCCATTCGCCTGATGTTGAAAGAACGTTCCCAGAACACATTTTGTTATTACTTTACCTGGTAATAAGAACCTTAAAGGAATGTTCTGTGGTGGTTGATACAGATGTTGTAGACAACATTTTCGTGAACGTTAGGAGAACATTCCAAGGATATTTCATTTTAAACACTTTCTGGAAAAACAGCATGATATTTTCTGGGGGATGTTATCATCGTAATGCTAGATAAAACCCTAACTAGACCTTAATAGGAATGTTAGCTAACATCTTGGGATTGTTCCCAGCTTGCGGGGTAGTCACTGCTATCAGAGCAAGGCTTCCTGTCTCCGTTTCATCCTGCTGTAGTGTGTTGACAGGTCTGAGGCGGTGGATCTACTACTCGTTGTAAGTCCATCTGATAATAGTCTGCTAAATGACTAGAATGTAAATATAGTAGGGGAATGTGACTGTTGAAAGGTTTCAAATATTGAAGGTACAGGAGTATATACATAAGTAGTCATACCCTTTCCTATGAGACTTGAAATAGAGATCACGTGCATCCTGTTTCTATTGATCAGCCTTCAGATGTTTCTTCAACTAGATTGGAGTCCACCTGTGGTAAATTCAATTGGTTGGACATGGTTTGGAAAGGCACACACCTGTCTAATTAAGGTCCCACAGTTGACAGTTCATGTCAGAGCAAAAACCAAGCCATGAGGTCAAGGAAATTGTCCGTAGATCTCCGAGACAGGATTGTGTCGAGGCACAGATCTGGGGAAGGCTACCAAAAAATGTCTGCAGCATTGAAGGTCCCCAAGAACACAGTGGCCTCCATCATTCTTAAATGGAAGAAGTTTGGAACCACCAAGACTCTTACTAAAGCTGGCCACCCAATCAGGGGAGAAGGGCCTTGGTCAGGGAGGTGACCAACCAAGAACCTGATGGTCACTCTGACAGAGCTCTAGAGTTGGGACAACCATCTCTGCAACACTCCACCAATCATGTCTTTATGGTAGAGTGGCCAGACAGAAGCCACTCCTCAATAAAAGGCACATGACAGCCTTCTTGGAGTTTGCTAAAAGGCACCTAAAGACTCTCAGACCATGAACAAACAAGATTCTCTGGTCTGATGAAACCAAGATTGAACTCTTTGGCCTGAATGCCAAGTATCATGTCTGGAGGAAACCTGACACCATCCCTACGGTGAAGAATGGTGGGATGTTTTTCAGCAGCAGGGACTGGGAGACCAGTCAGGATCGAGGGAAAGATGAACGGAGTAAAGTACAGAGTGTTCCTTGATGAAAACCTGCTCCAGAGCGCTAAGGACCTCAGACTGGGTCAAAGTTTCACCTTCCAACAGGACAACGACCCTAAGCACACTGCCAAGACAATGCAGGAGTGACTTCGGAACAAGTCTCTGAATGTCCTTGAGTGGCCCAGCCAGAGCCTGGACTTGAACATGAACGAGCATCTCTGGAGAGACCTAAAGATAGCTGGGCAGCGAGAGAGGATCAGCAGAGAAGAATGGGAGAAACTCCCCATATTCAGGTGTGCCAAGCTTGTAGCGTCATATCCAAGAAGACTCAGGCCTGTAAGGTGCTTCAACAAAGTACTGTGTAAAAAGTCAGACATACTTATGTAAATGTGATATTTCCATTTTTTATTTGTAATAAATGTACTAAGATTTTTAAAAAACTGTATTTCCTTTGTCGTTATGGTGTATTGTGTGTAAATTGATGAGGGAAAAAATAATTGTATCAATTTTAGAATATCTTTGTAACTGTCACACCCTGATCTGTTTCACCTGTCTTTGTGATTGTCTCCACCACACTCCAGGTGTCGCCCATCTTCCCCATTATCCCCTGTGTATTTATACCTGTGTTCTCTGTTTGTCTGTTGCCAGTTAGTTTTGTTCCTCAAACCTACTAGCGTTTTACCACTTTTCCGCTCCTGTCTTGTCTATATTAATGTTTTCTGCCCTGAGCCTGCCTGCTGTCCGGTACCTTTGCCCCACTATTCTGGATTACCAATCTCTGCCTGACCTGACCCCGAGCCTGCCTTCCGTCCGGTACCTTTGCCCCACTACTCTGGATTATCAACCTCTGCCTGCCCTGACCCTGAGCCTGTCTGCCATCCTGTACCTTTGCCTGCCTGTGTTCGAATTAATCAACTTTTGTTACTTTGACATTGTCTGCCCCTGGGTCTTACCTTCAAATGTGATAGTAACGTAACAGACTGTGGAAAAAGTTAAGGGGTCTGAAGACTTTCTGAATGCACTGTAGGCAGTTCCACCACAACAGGAGGCAAGAGAGTCGCCAGCTGCTCATGAACCCATTAGGTATATCCAGAGATATATGCCAAAAAGACCAAATCGACAACGGCAATACAGAAAATGATGGTTTAATGTTATCATGGGGATTTGCTTGCCTAGAATAGAATATAACTTTATTTACTTTTAGGATATCAACATGGATTTTATGGTTCTTAAATATTTTGCACCATCCCTGTTTCCGTGAGACAGTTGACTTCCTAAATTGTCCCTGTAGAAAACAGAGGGGGGAATCCAACAGCAGTCCAACAGCTCATCCCTGTTTCCGTGAGACAGTTGACTTCCTAAACTGTCCCTGTAGAAAACAGAGGGGGGAATCCAACAGCAGTCCAATGGCTTTGTACTGCTGTAATACAGATGACTGTGTACCGTCAACATCCAGTCGCTATGACTACAGTGCTTTGGTACCGAGAGAAAAAAGTTAACCTTTGAGTGCCATACAGAAAAAGTTAACTGTGGTTTTGTGAGTATGGGAAGAAACCTACTGTTTGTGCCACTCCTAAACATTTCATGACTAAAGTACCAGTGAAGTCAGATTCAGGCCTACAGTACTACTGTAATCAAAGGCATGTACTGTAAAACCTATAACAAATATAAGACTCTTACCCTTTGGCCAAACTCTCCAGGTTCGCCAGGTAAACCAAGTTGACCAGTTGCACCCTGGGGGGAAAAGCGCTTGTCATTTTTCTACTTCAGCTCTGACTGGTAAAACTACAGAGCTAGTGGGCCTTTTTGCATGTATCTGTTATCTATACAGAGACATGTAATTGGGTCAAATATGAAGGTGGGGTAATAAGAGGAAGTAATAAATTGTGGTTCCTTACAGTGGGTCCAGGGGGACCATCAGGTCCTGGAGGGCCACGAGGTCCTGGCGGTCCCTGGAACATAGAACAGACAACAAGACATAATGGAGTCAGAGTCCAGGTGAGACAGTCGTCACTTAGTAACAATATACTGTACGTCATAGGAACATTATACTGTCCATGTTACTGTAGCCACTATTGTGTAGTAACTCAACCTCTGTACTTTCTCGTGTAAAAACATCATGACCTTACTTGAAACACTGTATGACTACAGATGGAGACTTGGCGATAGTGTTAAAGATACAAACCCATGCTCAAAATACTGAACAAAAAAATAGGAAAATAAAATGACTATATCCTTGTACTCACAGCCTCTCCTTTCAAGCCATCTCTTTGAACCTGCCAAAATAAAGGTGCGGTTTAAAGCACTTCTAAACAGGACTAACAAACAGTAATCTACATCCAATTTTAAATGTGTTTTCTTACTATCACTCTATGTTGTTGTATCAGGTTGGCACTTGGCATCCATGCTAGTGGAGTATATAGTACCTGACATTAAACTATACTGCATACTATGTTTAGGAACTCACCATATCCCCAGGCATTCCAGCAGGGCCCGTCTCTCCCTGCAAGACGGTGACACCACACAGGAAATGAAACACTTTCCAAAGTTGTGAGGTGTGTGTGTGTGGAATTGTGTGTCCCCACAAAGTTAGCTGTACAAGAATGTGTATGTGTGTGTGTGTGTGTGTGTGTGTGTGTGTGTGTGTGTGTGTGTGTGTGTGTGTGTGTGTGTGTGTGTGTGTGTGTGTGTGTGTGTGTGTGTGTGTGTGTGTGTGTGTGTGTGTGTGTGTGTGTGTGTGTGTGTGTGTGTGTGTGTGTGTGTGTGTGTGGTAATTATAGTCAGACATGTGTTATCAAGACAGATAGATGAGTGGGCTGCCTTCGATGGTTAAAAAGAGGGAAAACAGAGGAATGTCTGGAACACAGACACAAACTTAACAGTTCAGTCTGACTCAGGCTTTTACAGATAAAGTCTATTTTTTAAAGGTTTGCCTGCAATGATTGTGATGTTATGTGGTTGTTTTACCTGCTAATGCACTGATTGCGAGTCACTCTGGATAAGAGTGTCGTCTTATCAATCCTAAAATGATGCATAGCACATCACCTCATGTTTGATGTGTTTTCTTGATTGTTCTTTGAGGAAAGTTTTGCTCCAATTCACATGTTGTATTGTTCATGATCACGTGTTGTAGTACGGTGTTTAATAGAGAGAAGGCCATACCTTTTCCCCTTTCAGGCCAGCGGCTCCAGGTGCGCCAGTCAGTCCTCCCAAACCCTAGACAGTGAATCCAAACAAACAGCTTTCAGAAACGAGACGTAGACTACCAGTGAAAGGATCTTTCTCTCATGTAAACATCGGGATGCTCCCTGCAAAACATTATCAGAAAACAATAACTCACATCTTTTCCAGGAACACCAGGTTTTCCAGGGAATCCATCAATACCTTTGTCACCCTGTGAGGATCAAGGAACCGTGTTCAATGGAAAATAGAAAGGGTCTTCTAAGTACATAAGAAATGAGATTCAAAAGTAGCCTGCTATGACCAACAATAACCTTGCCACAGCTTCCCAGCTGTACTGCAATCTATCCAAGGCCATTTTGTTTCAAAAGAACATCAGGGCTCCCGAGTGGCGTAGCGGTCTAAGGCACTGCATCTCAGTGCTAGAGGTGTTACTACAGACCCTGGTTCGATCCTAGACTGTATCACAACTGGCCATGATTGGGAGTCCCATAGAGCGGCACACAATTGGCCCAGCATTGTCCGGGTTATAGGAAGATTTGGCCCGGGGTAGGCAGTCATTATAAAATAAAAATTTGTTCTTAACTGACTTACCTAGTTAAATATATATATTTTAAAATTGTCAATACCAGCAGGTAGCTGGTGCTGAATACATTACACATGTCTCACGTGTCTGTCAGGCTTGGTG
Source organism: Oncorhynchus keta (assembly GCF_023373465.1). Lineage (NCBI taxonomy): Eukaryota > Metazoa > Chordata > Actinopteri > Salmoniformes > Salmonidae > Oncorhynchus > Oncorhynchus keta. The sequence goes on from NC_068440.1 coordinate 15,405,236, forward strand.
ACTCTTCCATCTGCCAACAACATGGATACCCCTGACCACCAGAAAGAAGCCTCTCCTAACGACCACTTCCTATTCTGGACCACCACTTCCTGTTCTGAACCACCAGTTCCTCAGTCACCTCCAGAGAAGTAAATGCTTCTCCAGACGTCCATTCTCTCCGAAAACAGAATGACTGGCTGACTGATGGCTTTAATAACACGACAGCTCAGAAACACAGAAAACATAGCCACCATCATCATCATCGTATTCCTACAGGACCCCACTGTTGAGTTGTCAGATCCTGCTTCATGCTGGTATGTTTTTCAAACATACCAGCATGGCTTTGGGTCAGGGTTGGTGGGGAAAAGCCATGTGCTAAATATATAGACAGTACTGTACACCGTTTATTATTCTTAACTTTATGTGCAGACAAAGACGCACAGTATGTCAATGACCAACGGATGCGGTACAGGTATAGATGGGTTATGAGTGTGTAATGAGGTCCTTATGTACTGTAGGTGTTACCGTTTTCATCTCGGTTGGCCGTTCATTTCAGACAACCCATCATGTAAATAAAACCCTTCTCCCTTAAATCCGTTCTCTCTATAACACTGACCAGCACGTCTAAATCCTATCATTTCACATCATCACCCAACGCCGAGGACAGTCTGTGTCTCAAAAGCATTATAACAATCATAGACCTCAACGACCCACTTGACATACTGTGTGAAGCCCAGTAGGCCAGGAATCATATAGACTGCTGCATTTTGGGTGCTACGTCAGTATAATCATTATAATCACAGGCCACAATCACTCTGAGGGATTGACCAGTGTGTTACATCCTAGTCAATGGCCATCCGCAGCAGTGAAAGTCTATATTTCAGGGACCCTTAAAGGAGGCATTGACACACAGTACTGTGGGCCGCTATCCTTGAATGAGTGTATTAGGATCCGCCCCCTCAAGCCCAGGACAGGAAGTGTGGAGAGTGCATCAGGGAAGCCAGTTCACATCTGTCTGCACCATTACTCCCTTCTGAGATGGAGGTCTATATTCCTTCTCAGAAACGATGGACTTAACCCTTAAATAGGAAAAAATTCTGTCAATTGTTAAACATTTAATCACCTTTATTTAAATTGGTATACCTACAGGGAATTGGTATACCCGCATGGAATTGGTATACTCACATTTGCACATTCCAGCTAGGTGTGTCTGCTATTTTTAAAGTTAACCAAACCTGCTGGAGCTTTCTATTCTCAACTCTGTACATGCAGTTATATTTGATTTCTTAACCAGTCATGCGTGTGATGACCTATGACACTTGACGATCATTTGAATCAAATATAGGACATGTAATAACACTTACCCGTAATCCTGCAGATCCTTTATCTCCTTTCAAACCTTTTTCACCCTAACATATTACAACACAGACATACAGTCACATCCAAAGACTCTTTTAGAAAACATAGGTTTGTCTGAGACAAAAGCATTCATTTCTTTGGCTTAAATATATGTGCTATTTATTTTACTGTAACTTCTACTCACACCGACGCCTCTGGGTCCAGATAAACCAGGAAGTCCTGAGTCTCCTTGAATTCCCTGTAGGAACCAAACGACCAGACAGTATATTGACGGATAACAGATGCAATGTTATTACCCGATCATTTCAAATTGAGCATTAATATTGCCCGTTAGGTCATATGAGGGGCGAGAGATTAAAATGTGTGAAAAAACAACAACATTTTGCTGTGTCTAACTTGATAAGATAACTTCGAGGGATATGGATTCTGTAGAGGCCAATTAACACCCAGAACAGCAACAACACCGGTTAGCATTGTGACCCTCTTGGGGAACCCTGACCCCTGACCTCTGTTCTGACTGAGCCAAATATGGGAGAGTCAAAGTGCAATGGAAAGCCACCAATGGCCTATGCTAGGCTCCCTGAAGAGCAATGGGTTTAGCTAGGAAGTACAGTAACAGTCAAAAGTTTGGACACACCTACTCATAAATGGTTTTGCAGAATAATAGTGAAGACATCAAAACTAGGAAATAACACATATGGAATCATGTAGTAACCAAAAAAGTGATAATCAAAATATATTTTATGTTTGAGATTCTTCAAAGTAAATACCCTTTGCCTTTTTGACAGCTTTGCACACTCTTGGCATTCTCTCAACCAGCTTCATGAGGTAGTCACCTGGAATGCATTTCAATTCACATGTGTGCCTTGTTAAAAGTTAACTTGTGTAATTTCTTTCATTCTTAACCTCTTAAGTCGACCCTCTACTTTTTCGAACATTCTGTTAAAAATCGCGCAACATTTCAGCGCCCTGCTACTCGTGCCAGGAATATAGTATATGCATATGATTAGTATGTGTGGATAGAAAACACTCAGACGTTTATAAAACTGGTTAAATCACGGCTGTGACTATAACAGAACGTGCGTTTCATCGAAAAGTGCAGGAAAATCTGATCACTGAAAATGGAAACATATATCCATACGCCACTTCAACCGACTGATAAAGGCGAACCACATTAAATGCGGCAGAGGTTGCAATACCTACAGCTTCCACACGATGTCAACAGGCTTGTCATTTGCCTACGATTTGTTTCTTGGTCAATCGGACGCAAGGCAGAGCCTTTCTTCCGGTCTCCGACCGGATATTTTGGTTGAGATTTACCCGGACATTATTTCCAGACGTACCCCTATAGAATATACATCGCCTCGTGATCAATTTGATCGCTTATTAAAGTTTACTAATACCTAAAGTTGCATTACAAAAGTATTTCGAAGTGTTTTGTGAAAGTTTATCGTCGACTTTTTTAATTTAAAAAAATGACGTTACGTTATAAGACGCTATTTTTTTTTGTTTATCACACAGTCTTCATAGATCGATATCTAGGCTATATATGGACCGATTTAATCGAAAAAAAAGACCCAATAGTGATTATGGGACATCTAGGAGTGCCAACAAAGAAGATGGTCAAAGGTAATGAATGTTTTATATTTTATTTGTGCGGTTTGTGTAGCGCCGACTATGCTAATTATTTTGTTTACGTCCCCTGCGGGTCTTTTGGGGTGTTACATGCTATCAGATAATAGCTTCTCATGCTTTCGCCGAAAAGCATTTAAAAAATCTGACTTGTTGCCTGGATTCACAACGAGTGCAGCTTTAATTCAATACCCTGCATGTGTATTTAAATGAACGTTTGAGTTTTAACTAGTACTATTAGCATTTAGCGTAGCGCATTTGCATTTCCAGATGTCTAGATGGGACGCCTGCGTGTCAGGTAGGAGCAAGAGGTTAATGCATTTGAGCCAATCAGTTGTGTTGTAACGAGGTAGGGTTGGTATAAAGAACAGCCCTATTTGGTAATAGTCCACGTCCATATTATGGCAAGAAGAGCTCAAATAAGCAAAGAGAAATGACAGTTCATCAATACTTTAAGACATGAAGGTCAGTCAATGCGTAAAATATCAAGAACATTGAAAGTTTCTTCAAGTGGAGTCAAGTGCTATGATGAAACAGGCTCTCATGAGCCTGGAAAGGAAGACCCAGAGTTATCTCTGCTGCAGAGAATAAGTTCATTAGAGTTACCATCCTCAAAAATTGCAGCCCAAATAAATGCTTCACGGTTCAAGTAACAGACACATCGCAACATCAACTGTTCAGAGGAAACTTTGTGAAGCAGGCCTTCATGGTCGAATTGCTGCAAAGAAGCCACTACTAAAGGACACCAATAATAAGAAGAGACTTGCTTGGGCCAAGAAAGATGAGCAATGGACATTAGACCGGTGGAAATCTGTCCTTTGGTCTGATGAATCCACATTTTTGGTTCCAACTGCTGTGTGACACAGAGTAGGTGAACTGATGATCTCCGCATATGTGGTTCCCACTGTGAAGCATGGAGGAGGAGGAGTGATGGTGTGGGGGTGCTTTGCTGGTGACACTGTAAGTGATTCATTTAGAATTCAAGGCACAATTAATCAGCATGTCTACCACAGCATTCTGCAGTGATACTCCATCCCATCAGGTTTGCACTTAGTGGGACTATCATTTGTTTTTCAACAGGACAGTGGCCCAACACACCTCCAGGCTGTGTAAGGGCTATTTGACCAAGAATGAGAGTGATGGAGTGCTACATCAGATGACCTGACCTCCACAATCACCTGACCTCAACCCAATTGAGATGGTTTGGGAAGAGTTGGACCGCAGAGTGAAGGAATAGCAACCAACAAGTGCTCAGCATATGTGGGAACTCCTTGAAGACTGTTGGAAAATAATTCCAGGTGAAGCTGGTTGAGAGAATGCCAAGAGTGTGCAATGCTGTCATCAAGGGCTCAAGTGTGGCGCAGGGTTCTGAGGCACTGCATCTCAGTGCAAGAGGCATCACTACAGTCCCTGGGTCAAATCCAGGCTGTATCACACCTGGCTGTGATTGGGAGTCCAATAGGGCGGTGCACAATTGGTCCAGGTTTGGTCATTGTAAATAATGATTTGTTCTTAACTGACTTGCCCAGTTAAATAAATGTACAAATTTAAAAAGGCAAAGGGTGGCTACTTTGAAGAATCTCAAATATATTTTGATTTGTTTAACACTTTTTTGCTTCCTATATAATTCAATGTGTTATTTCATAGTTTTGATGTCTTCTCTATTTTTCCACAATGTAGAAAACAGTTTAAAAAATAAAGAAAAACCCTTGATTGAGTAGGTGTGTCCAAACTTTTGACTGGTACTGTAGGTAGTAAGTAAACTCACCACAATACAAAAGTATTAGTATCATCAAGGAATTCACAGTTACAAGGACATGCTATGTTCAACATTTTGTTTGATATAAATGACTAATTTCCCTGGTGTACAGTCTAAAAACATTAACTTTCCAATGGTCTGTCAACAGGGGGCTCTTGTCCACGCTAGTCTGAGCTGAGACCTTCTTTTTGGCTGGGAGTATGGGACTGAGTGGTCACACAGCACATTGGCCAAACCTAACCACTCTCTCTCCCCCTCTTCCCCTCCCTCTATTTCCTCTCTCTCCCCCACTTGCTTTCTCTCACCCTTCTCTCCAGCTGCCTCAGACAAAGGAAGTCAGCCAACCACGTCAGTGTAAATCAATAGCAAGCATAGAGGTAATTGTCTATCAAATGTCAAACGCCCACCAAGACACAGAATACAAAGAACAAGGCTGTCTTTGATATCAGTGTAGACAAAACCAGCTAAATGGCATATATTATAATATATTATATATTACAAAACCAAATAAAACTCTTAACTTTAAACTCTAACTTAACCTGCCACAAATCTAACTTAACCGGCCACAAATCCAAACACAAGACAAGGGTTTGCAAAGAGCAGATTGCATGTAGTCATGAGAATACATTGCCTATTGTATACTGTCGGACACCTATATGGAATCAACAAAGAGAACCAGAAGGATCACCCACCTTTGGTCCCAGAGGTCCAGGTAATCCTTGATCGCCTGCCAGCCCAGATTTACCCTGTCACAATAAAGCAGAAACATCCAGAAGTTAATCAGAAATGTTTACATCATAATAACAGTAACTTATTGTAGGATAATCTTATTGTAAGGTGGTTGTCTCATACTCTTTCTCCTTTAGGTCCATCTTTCCCAGCAAGACCTGCCGCTCCACTGGTTCCCTGGAAGTGGTTTTAAAACAGAATCATTTAAAAAGTATATTATTGCTGTCTACTGTACATGTCCAAATGTAGAGTTTGCTTGCAGACAAGCAGCAGAACAGATACTCGCCTCACCATTTAATGAAGCACCTCTGTGACAGACATGTCATGAGAGGTACAGAACAGGGGAAAAGCATCCGTATCACAACTCTTTAGGATCATCTCACCTTCTCCCCATTGGATCCTTTGTCACCGGATGTCCCCTGGCTCCCGGGATCCCCCTGTAGAGAGAGGAGAGGAGGTTAGAGTGGCTTGACACCGGTGATGCGTAGGCGTAATAGTGTAACAACAGATGCAGACAGCGACGAGGTGCTGTGAGACAACATGGTCGGGTTCATTTCCTGAACAGGGATTAGTAGATTACTGTTAGAACATGTAGTACACAATAAACACATAAAAACAGACTTCGGGACAAAACAGAGAGTTATTCACATAAAGAATGCACACACTGTACGTAAACAAGCAAGGGCAAACAGCTAGGACAGATTCAACTTTTGAGCAATGGCGTTGGGGGCCAAAATATGTTAACAGCGTTCCAGTCCGGTTCTCGAAGACCAGCAGTGTTCTCCACCCAGAGGTCAGTTCATACACACGGGGCAAACTCAACCCCAACCTCAATCTCAACGAATAATTGCTTTTAAAATGCTCTATAGCCTTTCAACATCCTAGTTTTGGTTTGGGCTCTGATGTCATTCTATGCGCCAAGGAATCTCTCCAAAGAATTAGAAGAAACCAAAAAAACATATGAGTGTTTAATTACATAGTGCCCATAAGCCTTCAACCACCAGAGACTTCACTTCATAAACCAATGTACCCTTTCATTACTCTCAGAGCTTGTACCACTTTCAAAAGAGAGAAACAATTCAACAAAACGTCTTCATACAACCGCCTATAATGAAAATACATGTTACACAAAATACTTTAAATTGCTTTTGTACAATTGTCTAGTCTAGTCTGTTGAGTATACCAAACATTAGGAACACCTTCCTAATATTGAGGCACCCTCTCCTTTTGGCCCTCAGAACAGCCTCAATTCATTAGGACATTCATTGGATGCTGGCCTATGTTGACTCCAATGCTTCCCACAGTTGTATCATGTTATCTATCAAGTTGGTTGGATGTCCTTTGGGTGATGGACCATTCTTGATACACATGGGAAACTGTTGAGTGTGAAAAATCCAGCAGCTTTGCAGGTCTTGACACAAACCTGTGTGCTTGGTACCTACTATCATGCCCTGTTTAAAGGCACTTAAATATTTTTTCTTGTCCATTCACCCTTTGAAAGCACACATACACAATCCATGTCTCAATTGTCTCAGGGCTTAAACATCCTTCTTTTTCTCCTCCCCAGTGGTGGGAAGTACTTACTGTAAGTAAAACATACTTTAATGTACTACTTAAGTAATTTTGGGGCGGTATCTGTACTTAACTACTTATATTTTTGACAACTTTTGCTTTTACTTCACTACATTCCTAAAGAAAATAATGTACTTTTTACTCCATACATTTAGCTGATACCCAAAAGTAATCATTACATTTTGAATGCTTAGCAGGACAGGAAAATGGTCCAATTCCCGCACTTATCAAGAGAACATCCCTGCTCATCCCTACTGCCTCTGATCTGGTAGAAACACTAAACACAAATGCTTCATTTGTAAATGATGTCTGAGTGTTAGAGTTGGCCCTGGCGATCTGCAAATAAATCAATAAAATTGTGCCGTCTGGTTTGCTTAATATAAGAAATTTGAAATAATTTGTACTTTCACTTTTGATACTTCAGTATATTTAAAACCACATGCTTTTAGACTTTTACTAAATCAGTATTTACTGGGTGACTTTCACTTTTACTTGAGTCAATTTCTATTAAGGTTACTTTTATTCAAGTACGACAATTGAGTACTTTTTCCACCACTGCTCTTCCCTTTCATCGACACTGATTGAAGTGGATTTATTGAGTGACATCACTAAGGGATCATAGCTTTCACATGGATTCACCTGGTTAGACTATGTCATGGAAAGAGCAGGTGTTCTTAATGTTTTGTATGCTCAGTGTATTTTCTATAGTAGCAATCAGAGCATGAAAAGGGATGAATTCACTTTTCCCACTTACAGTCAATGTGCCAGCATGTCCATTCTGACCCCGCCTGTGGGTGTACTAAGTTTTGCAGTCTGCTTAAAAAGTTGACACAAACGGAATTGCAAAAACCCTAGGGTAGAAACATGGATTTTCCAGAAATAGAATATAATAGAATAGGAACCTAATATTTCCAAGTCCTAACACTATGGATATCAAAGCAGGAAGTTACACTGCCTACATATTGCCTACATGTTGAAATTACAGCACACTCGCTACAGGTGCAGCTGTCAAAACCATAACATAACTTTAATTGCATTTCAACCATAGATGCGAGAAGTGTGGCCTTGCTTTCCAGCCTACACTCTGGCCATCTTAAGGATCCTCCGCGGGACTAGTCCTGGATTCACATAGTATTTAAAATATTTCAAATACTTTGAGCACTTGATTGAGCCCTGCCTGGAGTGTCAGGTGGTTTTGGAACTACCCACCAGGCAAGCTCATTCAAGCACAGAAAAGGCATAAAAAAGGACACAAATCTTATTTGAACCCAGATTTAGTGTGGTCTGGACTGGCTGTGTGCTACATGCCTGGCCTGGTCTGGGCTGAAGGGGAAATTATAACCTATAGCTTCCAGCTGGCAATGCCACGTAGGGCCGACCCAGTGTGTGTGTGTGTGTGTGTGTGTGTGTGTGTGTGTGTGTTTAACAGACCCAAAGTGTGTGTTTCTAACGGAGCGGGTGGGCGTCTGCGTGGGCTTGTTCTCTGTGTGACACTTCCTCTGTGGCCAAGAGTCCTGTAATTCTCACTATGACATGTAGGACCATTTTCCTACTCCTAAAGAATGGTATGGTATTCCTAAAAAAAAATATTGCTTTTCTACACTGCTACTGCACTTTAGGAGATGTAATTCTGTCTTTGTTAAATGTGTGTGATAGATCCAACGAGACCGACATCTTTGGTTGTAGAGGGTTAGGATATGATGATGCCCATGCGTTGTTATTGTCATTATTATTATGACATGTCAGGAGTTTGACTGTCAAAACCATGACCTTACCTTCTCACCTCTGTCTCCCTTGACAGTTATTACTTTGCCCTGCAAATAATCAATCAACATGGATCAATTATTATCGAGGCTGGAGAAAGGAAGGACAGCAGAAAAGATAAAAGAGGTGCCACTTAGGATAACAGAAGGTTCTAAGTCTAATATCTATGTAGATGAACACATCATCTAGCAGGAACTTTTTAATCATATACTTCACAGAATACAATAAAAACAACTCAAATATGAGGTAAACAAGCTATGTGCTACTATGACAGTTTACTATGTTTACTATCAAGTGCTTATCCTTCAAATGTGAGGCCCATACAGATCTGCTATCTTAATTCGAGAGACTTTTCCAGCTCAGCAGGAAATGCAAATTGTAGCGTATTCAACGTTTAAAAGGGCCTATAAAGTTGGCCATTTCCAATTGATTTGAATTGATTTACCCTAACGAAAATGTGTATCAACCCCTACAAAATTCTCAATTAATTATAATCTACAAAACAATTCACATTTCCTGTTGCTGCTGGATCACTTTCCTGCTGTGAGAAACAGGGTCAAATGAAGATAGCAGATCTTGTAAATGAGGCATTAGTATGTTTGACAGTAATGTTTTCATACAGTTTCTCCTTTGGCTCCCTTGAGGCCAGTAGGTCCAGCTGCTCCCAGAGCACCAGTATCACCCTGTAAGAGTAGGCATGTTACATTGTGACAGAGCACAACAACGAGCCCAGAGAAATAGATCCAGGAAAATAGGGAATATTGTTGTATCACACATGATATATGGATTGAAGATGTGCGCTAGATGACCTTATCACCCTTGGGACCGGCAACCCCAGGTACACCGATCTCTCCCTGTGGGGAAGGAACGTTTATTGATCCATTATTTCATCAGGTGGTCACATTGAATATGAGATCGCTTTTGCATATCAGTAAAAGATTCATACATAAACAGACCTTTGGAAACCATCAAGCAACATCTCCATAGTAAGTATAGAGGAGCTATGGCCTATGATTGAATTTTGACCTATGCATCTTACCCTCTCTCCAGCGGGACAGGAGCAGTTGACCGCCTGGGGTCCTCTCTGCTGCTCCACACCTGCAGGGGTGGGGGTGGGGATCTCTATGGGAGGGTCCTCCGTCACCACCTTCTTGGGGCACTGGAATTAAAAAACAGTGTTACCGTCTGAAGGTGAGCCAGGTAACTGTACAGGACAGCGAAAAGGCAAAAAAGGAAAGATGTCTCTCAGGAAGTAGTGAGGTATGATAGGCATTCTGTCCAGCAGAGTGGCCCAGGCCCACCACAGTGACAGATGATTGGCTGACTCACTGGTGTGGCCTACCACTGTAAGGTGAGTATGAGAACCATGGTAGACATGCCCTACCACAGAGACAGGTGCCCTGTCTGTCTGACTGTCTGACTCACCGGCCCGGTGGGCAAATCACAGCAGGTCTCCAGCTCAGCGTGTTTGGAATCACAGTAGATGATCATTCTCTGGAGGTCAAACTGCAGGGACAGAAAGTCACAAAGTTAGCTAAATGTACATTACAGTACAGTAAATTAACACAGAATCACAAGATGGACACTAGTCTAAAAGGACAATATGAACAGTACTTCCTTAAAGATGCACTATGCAGAAATCGCTCCGCCATTTCCTGGTTGCTAAAAATCTAACAGTTCTCCTAATTTGAGTTTACGTGACAAAACAAACAAGTATAGTGTAGAGAATCATTGTACCATCTAAATTGCTGTAAAATATCTTTCCCATAAACAAAAATATTGTATTTTCAGCTGCTTGACGCAAAAACAAAACTCAAGAATGGGAAGCATAGAACAAATCTACTGCTTGTTAGACTTGCTGTCAATGAGAATGATCTATAACACAGATTTCACCTTTAATCCACCATGTTGTTCCACCACTTGCTGTAGCATACTGGGAGTATCCCCTGACATTCCCACTGCTCTTAACCTCAACCCTGTTATTTGTAACACCCAGCCACTCACGTCAATGGGCACACTGTCGTACAGCCTCTTTCCGATCACAGTCTTCCCGTGGATATCGATGTCCTCCCTGTCCCCGATGGGCAGGGTCTGGATGAGTTTGCAGTCCAGGTAGAGAGACACAGCCTTGGCCTCGACGCTCAGGCCGATCTTGTGCCAGTTCCTGTCGAACAGGTTGTCCACCTCCTCGTTCTTGAACACAGCTCTCACTGCGTCTTTGGTCAGCCCCACTGCATTGTATTCCACTGCCTTGTTCTCACCGTCCAGACGGATAGACACCTGGGTAGGAGCGACGGTGGAAGGATCAAGTGAATAAACATGAATATGTTAAGAATGAAAGGATTCTCTTATTTGTGTGATAGGCAAATATAACATGTTCTATGCTATCAAATAAAATATAATTTTATTGGGCACATACACAGATTTAGCGTAGTGCTTGTGTTCCTAGCTGTGCACTAGTATCTAACAATTCACAACAACACACATAAATCTAAAAGTAAAAGAATGGAATTAAGAATTATATAAATATTAGGATGAGCAATGTCGGAGTGGCATTGACTAAAATACAGTAGAATAGAATAGAGTATATACACATGAAATGAGTAAAGCAGTATGTAAACATTATTAAAATGACTAGTGTTCCATTATTAAAGTGACAAGTGATTCCATGTCTATGTATATAGGGCAGCAGCCTCTAAGGGGCAGGGTTGAGTAACTGGGTGGTAGCCAGCTTGTGATGGCTATTTAATAGTCTGATGGCCTTGAGATAGAAGCTGTTTTTCAGTCGCTCGGTCCCAGCTTTGATGCACCTCATACTGCCTTCGCCTTCTGGATGATAGCAGGGTGAACAGGCAGTGGCTCGGGTGGTTGATGTCTTTATGATCTTTTTGACCTTCCTGTGACATCGGGTGCTGTTGGTGTCCTGGAGAGCAGGCAGTGTGCCCCCAGTGTGCCCCCGGTGATGCATTGGGCAGACTCTGGAGGGCCCTGCGGTTGCGGGCGGTGCAATTGCCGTACCAAGTGGTCATACAGGATGCTCTCAATTATGCATCTGTAAAGATTGTGAGGGTCTTAAGCCAAATTTCTTCAGCCTCTTGAGGTTGAAGATGCACTGTTGTTCCTTCTTCACCACACTGTCTGTGTGGGTGGACCATTTCAGACTTTCAGTGATGTGTACGCCGAGGAACTTTAAGCTTTTCACCGTCTCTACTGCGGTTCAGTCGATGTGGAATGGGGGAGTGCTCCTTCTGCTGTCTCCTGAAGTCCAAAATCAGCTCCTTCATTTTGTTGACGTAGAGTGAGAGGTTATGTTTCTGGCACCACTCCACCGGGGCCCTCCCCTCCTCCCTGTAGGCTGTCTTGTCATTGTTGGTAATCAGTCATACGGTACTACTGTTGTGTTGTCTGCAAACTTGCTTATTGAGTTGGAGGCATGCATGGCCATGCAGTCATGGGTGAACAGGGAGTACTGGAGGGGGCTGAGCATACACCTTTGTGGGGCCCCTGGGTTGAGGAGGTGTTGATTCCTACCTTCACCACCGAGGGGTGGCCCGTCAGGTAGTCAAGGACCCAGTTACACAGGGCGGGGTTCAGACCCAGGGCCCCGAGATTAATGATGAACTTGGAGGTTACTATGGTGTTGAAGACTGAGCTATAGTCAATGAACAGCATTCTTACATAGCTATTCCTCTTGTCCAGATGTGATAGGGCAGTGTGTAGTGTGACAGTGATTGCATCATTTGTGGATCTATTGGTGTGGTATAAAAAATTGAAGTAGGTCTAAGGTGTCAGGTAAGATAAAGGTGATATGATCCTTAAAAACTTGTTAGGGATCAAATCCCTTTGACGGGATCGATTTGACAACATCCGGTGAAATGTCAGAGTGCCAAATTCAAATTAAATTACTATAAATATTAAACTTTCATGAAATAACACATGCAATACACCAAATTAAAGCTACACTTGTTAATCCAGCCAATGTGTCAGATTTCAAAAAGGCTTTACGGCGAAAGCAAACCATGCGATTATCTGAGGACATGTAAGGTTTCACTTCAGCAGTAATAAATTCATGAACTTCTTTGAGGAAAAGATCATGATCATTAGAAAGCAAATTACAGACTCCTCTTTAAATCTGCGTATTCCTCCAAAGCTCAGTTGTCCTGAGTCTGCACAACTCTGCCAGGAGACTAGGATCAAGAGATACACTCAAGTGTTTTAGTACTATATCTCTTGACACAATGATGAAAATAATCATGGCCTCGAAACCTTCAAGCTGCATACTGGACCCTATTCCAACTAAACTACTGAAAGAGCTGCTTCCTGTGCTTGGCCCTCCTATGTTGAACATAATAAACGGCTCTCTATCCACTGGATGTGTACCAAACTCACTAAAATTGGCAGTAACAAAGCCTCTCTTGAAAAAGCCAAACCTTGACCCAGAAAATATAAAAAACAATTGGCCTATTCCATTCCTCTCAAAAAAATGTGAAAAAGCTGTTGCGCAGCAACTCAGTGCCTTCCTGAAGACAATGTATACGAAATTCGAAATGCTTCAGTCTGGTTTTAGACCCCATCATAGCACGTTTTAGGACCACTATTGTTTTCACTATATATTTTACCTCTTAGGGATGTCTTTCGAAAACATAATGTTAACTTTCACTGCTATGCGGATGACACACAGCTGTACATTTCAATGAAACATGGTGAAGCCCCAAAATTGCCCTTGCTTGAAGCCTATGTTTCAGACATAAGAAGTTGGATGGCTGCAAACTTTCTACTTTTAAACTTGGACATAACAGAGATGCTTGTTTTAGGTCCCAAGAAACAAATAGATATTCTGTTGAATCTGACAATTAATGGTGGATGTACAGTCGTCTCAAATAAAACTGTGAAGGACCTCGGGGTTACTCTGGACCCTAATCTCTCTTTTGACGAACATATCAAGACTGTTTCAAGGACAGCTTTTTCCATCTACGTAACATTGCAAAAATCAGAAACTTTCAGTCCCAAAATGATGCAGAAAAATTAATCCATGCTTTTGTTACTTCTAGGTTAGACTACTGCAATGCTTTACTTTCCGGCTACCCGGAAAAAGCACAAAATAACCTTCAAGTAGTGCAAAATACGGCTGCTAGAATCCTGACTAGAATCCTGATAATCATATTACTCCAGTGCTAGCCTCCCTACACTGGCTTCCTGTTAAGGCAAGGGCTGAATTCAAGGTTTTACTGCTAAGCTACAAAGCATTACTTGGGCTTGCTCCTACCTATCTTTCCGATTTGGTCCTGCCGTACATACCTACACGTACGCTACGGTCACAAGACGCAGGCCTCCTAATTGTCCCTAGAACTTCTAAGCAAACAGCTGTAGGCAGGGCTTTCTCCTATAGGGCTCCATTTTTATGGAATGGTCTGCCTACCCATGTGAGAGACGCAGACTCTGTCTCAACCTTTAAGTCTTTACTGAAGACCCATCTCTTCAGTGGGTCATATGATTGAGTGTAGTCTGGCCCAGGAGTGTGAAGGTGAACAGAAAAGCTCTGGAGCAACGAACCGCCCTTACTGTCTCTGCCTGGCTGGTTCCCCTCTCTCCACTGGGATTCTCTGCCTCTAACACCATTACAGGAGCTGAGTCACTGGCTTACTGGTGCTCTTTCATGCCGTCCCTAGGAGGGTTGCGCCGTGGTCGAGATATTTGTGGGCTATATTCGGTCTTGTCTCAGGATGGTAAGTTGGTGGTTGAAGGTATCCCTCTAGTGGTGTGGGGGCTGTGCTTTGGCAAAGTGGGTGGGGTTATATCCTTCCTGTTTGGCCCTGTCTGGGGGTATCATCGGATGGGGCCACAGTGTCTCCTGACCCCTCCTGTCTCAGCCTCCAGTATTTATGTTGTAGTAGTTTATGTGTCGGGGGGCTAGGGTCAGTTTGTTATATCTGGAGTACTTCTCCTGTCTTATCCAGTGTCCTGTGTGAATTTAAGTATGCTCTCTCTAATTCTCTTTTTCCCCTCTTTCTTGGCATGATGACTCCTTGCTGTCCCCAGTGCACCTGGCCGTGCTGCTGCTCCAGTTTCAACTATCTGCCTGCGGCTATGGAACCCTGACATATTCACCGGACGTGCTACCTGTCCCAGACCTGCTGTTTTCAACTCAGCAGGAGCAGTAGAGAAACTCTTAATGATCGGGTATGAAAAGCCAACTGACATTTACTCCTGAGGTGCTGACTTGCTGCACCCTCGACAACTACTGTGATTATTATTATTATTTGACCATGCTGGTCATTTATGAACATTTGAACATCTTGGCCATGTTCTGTTATAATCTCCACCCAGCACAGCCAGAAGAGGACTGGCCACCCCTCATAGCCTGGTTCCTCTCTAGGTTTCTTCCTAGGTTTTGGCCTTTCTAGAGAGTTTTTCCCAGCCACCGTGCTTCTACACCTGCATTGCTTGCTGTTTGGGGTTTTAGGCTGGGTTTCTGTACAGCACTTTGAGATATCAGCTGATGTAAGATGGGCTATATAAATCTATTTGATTTGACAGCACCCCATCAAACATACACAGACAATCATAATTCAACCCGCCAGGCGCGACACGAAACTCAGAAATAAAGATATAATTCATGCCTTACCTTTGACGAGCTTCTTCTGTTGGCACTCTAATATGTCCCATAATCATCACAAATGATCCTTCTGTTCGATTAATTAAGTCGTTATATATCCAAAATGTCCATTTATTTGGCACGTTTGATCCAGAAAAACACTGGTTCCAACTCGCGCAACATGACTACAAAATATCTCATAAGTTACCTGTTATCTTTTTCCAAACATTTCAAACAACTTTCCTAATACAACTTTAGGTATTATTTTTACATATATAATCAATCAAATTTAAGACGGGATAAACTGTGTTCAATACCGGACAAAAACAATGTGTAGCGAGCTTTCAGGTCACGCGCCTCTAACAAACAGTACACTTCACTCTACCCTCATCCTGAAACAGAGCTACTTCTTCATTACACAAAGGAAAAACCTCAACCAATTTCTAAAGTCTGTTGACATCCGGTGCAAGCGATAGGAACTGCAAGCAAGTGCCTTAGAAATCCAGATCCCCATAGAAAACAGAGTGACCACAATTAATTTTTTCCTGGATGGTTTGTCCTCTGGGTTTCGCCTGCCAAATAAGTTATGTTATACTCACAGACATCATTCAATCAGTTTTAGAAACTTCAGAGTGTTTTCTATCCAAAATAAATAATATGCATATCCTAGCTTCTGGGCATGAGTAGCAGGCAGTTTACTTTGGGCACGCTTTTCATCCGGATGTGAAAATACCACCCCCTAGCCGTAAGAAGTTAACTAGCCTCTCAAAACACTTCAGGATGACAGAAGAGAGTGCTACAGAGAGATAGTAATTTAGTTCAGTTATCTTTGGTTCCTTGGGTACAGGAACAATGGTAGACATCTTCAAGCAAGTGGGGACAGCAGATAGTCAAATCAAATCAAATCCCATTGTATTTGCCGCATGCGCTGAATACCAAAGGTGTAGAGCTTACAGTGAAATGCTTAATTACAAGCCCTTAACCAAAAATGCAGTTTTAAGAAAAAATTTAAGTTAAAGTATTTACTAAAAAAAATGAAGTAAAACAATTCATTTAAAAAATTACAATTAAAAAAATAAGATGAAGGGGAAAAAAGCAACAATAAAATAACAGTAACGAGGCTATATACAGGAGGTACCGGTACAGAGTCAATGTGCGGGGGAACAGGTTAGTCGAGGTATCGATAATAAAGTTGGCATGTGGCAACAGTGTAAAAATGGGAGTGGGGGGTCAATGCAAATAATCAGGGTAGCCATTTGGTTAGGAGTCTTTTGACATGTGGGTAGTTGCTGTTAAGAAGCCTGGAACTAGACTTGGCAATCCGATACCACTTGCCGTGCGGTAGCAGAGAGAGAAGTGTATGACTAGGGTGGCTGGAGTCTTAGGCACTGTTTAGGGCCTTTCTCTGACATCTCCTGGTATAGCAGTCCTGGATGGTAGGAAGCTTGGCCCCAGTGATGTACTGGGCCGTACGCACTACCCTCTGTAGTGCCTTGTGGTTGGAGGCCGAGCAGTTACAATACCAGGCAGTGATGCAACCAGTCAGGATGCTCTTGTTGGTGCAGCTGTAGAACTTTGAGGGTCTGAGGACATATGTCAAATCTTTTCAGTCTCCTGAGGGGAAATAGTTGTTGTCATGCCCTGTTCACAACTGTCTTGGTCTCTCAACCTGCTCCACTACAGCCCCGTCGATGAGAATGGGATTGTCTTGAATTGCGACTCCACTTTGTCTCTGTACTTACGTTTTGCCAGTTTGATTGCTTTACGGAGGGAATAACTACATTATTTGTATTCAACCAAATTACCAGTCACCTTGCAATGGTTAAATGGGGTGGTTCGCACTTTCAGTTTGGTTTTTCGTGTGGGTAGGACCAACAGGTAGCCTAGTGGTTAGAGCATTGGACTAGTAACCGAAAGGTTAGAAGATCGAATCCCTGAACCGACAAGGTAAAAATCTATTGTTCTGCCCCTGAACAAGGCAGTTCACTCACTGTTTCTAGGCCGTCATTGAAATTAAGAACATGTTCTTAACTGACTTAATTGGTCAAATAAAAAATATGTCACATGTGCTCCTGTAATGCCCTCTACTGCTCATCCTGTGTCTCCTTGACCTGCTGCCACTCCCCCAGTGTGTGTGTGTGTGTGTGTGTGTGATTGTACGGGCGGAGACAGGTGTGCTGAAGTCAGAGCAGATCCCCATCAGCTGCAACCTGTTCCATAACCAAGACCTCTACAAATCCTCAGCCCTGCCACTTCCATGCTGCCAGATCGTAATCTCAGTCAGTCTACCTTACTAGTCAGATCCTGTTGTGCCTGTTTTCCTTGCCTGATGCGGTTTTCCTCTCCGCTACAGTTCTGCCCGCTCTGACTCTGCTCCCTGTCTCCAGTCGCACGTCTCGTCATCCTGCTACTCTGTCCTGGATTCCCCACTCTACTACTCCCTTGGATTCCTCTCCAGACCTGCTTAACTTGTTTCCAGCAACCCACCTGAGCTTCCCCTGACCTGCACTCCATCTCCCCCTGTGTGTCAATAAATATCTCGGTTACTTCATCCCAGTCTCCTCGTCTGAGTCTGCTCTTGGGTTCCCCTGTTCCACTCCATATAACACAACATCCCCAATGCTATTCAATGGTACAAATGATCAGGAAAATAATCATCATGTCTCTCTGTCGATGTGCCAGCACTGCAATTGGCTAGTACAATAGACTCAGCACGGGGTCTGTTGATGAACACACACACACACCACTATGATAACCCACCTGTGGAATTCCGTACTTGTCAAAGATCTGCCAGAGGTACCAGTCCTCCCGTCTCGAGGTCTTCCTGAACTTGAAAGTCGTCACAAAGGCATATTCATCTGGCAGACCTTGAGGGAACACGTCTCTGGAAAACATCAACAGCACAGATGGTTGCCATTCAATCATCACATCCACACTACATGCATTCATTATGACTGGATTGTTCACATAGCTGTAGTATATCTACTGCTACAGGCCTACATATCCTTCTGACTATATGACTAGATTGCATTTGGATTACTGAGACAGTTGGATTTGGGTTGTTAATTGGATTCGTTCTGACATTCTTGCTTTCGTGTTTCTTGATTATTCATTATTTATAAACTTGTTTGACATTTTACTGCACGGGTAGGAGCTAGTAACACAAGCATTTCACCGAAATCGCTATAACATCCTCTAAACTGTGTACGCGACCGATACACTTTGATTTGATTTGATCAATCAGCTTGCAACTGAGATTTTCATCATAAACCAGTGTTGTTGGCTTACCTTTTCAACTCCCATAAAACATTTGGGGTGAACAATAACGTTATAATTGATGAGAAAGAAAAATACTTTTACTTCAATTGAACACCGTCTATGAACTGGCACAAAGGCCAAAGCATAGCCTCAGCAATTCTGGGTTTATGGTTGGATCTTGACAGAGTACAGCCACAACTGGAAGTAACTTTTCGTAGCAGCCTAACCTGCTTGGTAAATTCTTCTAACCTGATACAAAAAGTAACTTCCAGTCATAGCTGTACTCCCTCTAGCCAGAACCAGGGTTTAGTAGATTCCTCATTGGTATAGAAGGGTTGGCTGACAACGTCATTAAAATGATATGTGTATCGATGAGATAGAAGGCTGTGTGGTGTTATGATTCTGAACAGTCAGATCTTTAGCAACAGTGACAAGAAGCTGCTATGTGGGTAATCGGTTGTGGCATCGTTGCATCTTGTTATTGATAATTGTTTTGAGGTGTTTTGACTAATTTATATGCTAATATGGCAAAGCTAGTAGGCTAACCAACAACTGTAATGATGTATTTGAAAGACAGAAAGTACTCATCGTGCAAATGTAATTATGTTGTCAATAAACATTAGGATATTAAATATAGTTTACATGTTGTCAACAATCTAAGCCAATTCCAGTCTTTTTCCCTATAGTTGAACACGGGTGGTTTTATTGCTAATTAACAACTGGTGGGTCTAATCCTGAATGCTGATTTGTTAAAACCGCATTCCATCCGGTGTCTATTCGACAAGTTACCACTGGCTAAATCTGTGATGTTAAAATGCCTATTTACTCTGTTCATAATCAACTGTCTCATCAGCCCAGCCAGGCAATGTATTAACTTAAACTCCACTATTAAAAGGATCTGGACGTTATCTCAGATTTCTTTTAGACTAACTATGAGTTTTCTACAGCGGAAATTTGTATAAACCTTGCCGTCTGTCTCTCCGACATTTGCAACTTTATTTCAATATTCAAATTCGATCTCCAGATGTCCATTAGTAATGAACGTGTCGGGAGTCAGGATGAGACACAGGCAGGCAACTTTTCTGAGCTTCAACTCAGGCCTAACAACATCCGTGCCAATATTTCTCTGGCATTATCACTTAAACTACTACTTTAACTACCAACTCATGTATGCACACGGCCAAATATCACACCTGTGCCATGACTTCCATCGCCTTGTTGCCTGCGCTACTGGCGCGATCTCGCATGGTATTTGTCACAGCAAATACAAAATAGATCACTCACTCTGTCTGTTGTACAATAGGCATGGTCCCAAGTCGAACATAGGAGCTCTGGCCCTCATCAAACCTTGATCCCAGTATGTTTTCCACTTTGAAGTATTCCATCAGGTCGAACCCTGCAACAGACGGGACAGAAAATAACATGATTAGAGTTGTAGCCGAGTAAATCAAATACATAAAGTGGTTTGTAGAACTTTCTTCTGATCACCAATAGAGGGAGCACAGATCATGACAAGGCCAGAGCAACACACAAAACAACATAAAATATGACTATAGGTTGAAAATGACTGACAGAGAGATACCAATTACCCAAGTAATTAGGATGATATTTATACCGTTTCTCACAATATATAAACTAAAGTTAAAAAGTTTGGGGTAACTTAGAAAAAACAAGAAAAGCACATTCTTGATCACCCTTGAGATGGCCTCCCACTCCTCTTTCTATTCTGGTTAGGGCCAGTTTGCGCTGTTCTGTGAAGGGAGTGGCACACAGCGTTGTGTGCCACTGCGTTCATCCACCTCTGGCCTGCTCGCCTCCCTACCACTGAGGAAGTACAGTTCCCGCTCAGCCCAGTCAAAACTGTTCGCTGCTCTGGCCCCCAATGGTGGAACAAACTCCCTCACGACGCCAGGACAGCGGAGTCAATCACCACCTTCCGGAGACACCTGAAACCCCACCTCTTTAAGGAATACCTAGGATAGGATTAAGTAATCCTTCTCACCCCCCCCCCTTAAAAGATTTAGATGCACTATTGTAAAGTGGCTGTACCACTGGATGTCATAAGGTGAATGCACCAATTTGTAAGTCGCTCTGGATAAGAGCGTCTGCTAAATGACTTAAATGTAAATGTAAATCTTCAGGTTCTTGGCAATTTCTCACATGGAATAGCCTTCATTTCTCAGAACAAGAATATTCTGACAAGTTTCAGAAGAAAGTTCTTTGTTTCTGGCCATTTTGAGCCTGTAATCAAACCCACAAAATGCTGATGCTCCAGATACTTTAACTAGACTAAAGAAGGACAGTTTTATTGCTTCTTTAATCAGAACAACAGTTTTCAGCTGTGCTAACATAATTGCAAAAGGGTTTTCTAATGATCAATTAGCCTTTTAAAATGATAAACTTGTATTAGCTAACACAACGTGCCATTGGAACACAAGAGTGATGGTTGCTGATAATGGGCCTCTGTACGACTATGTAGATATTCCATTAGAAATCAGTAGTTTCCAGCAACAATAGTAATTTGCAACATTAACAATGTCTACATTGTATTTATGATCAATTTGATGTTATTTTAAAGGACAAAAAATGTGCTTTTCTTTCAAAAACAAGGACATTTCCAAGTGACCCCAAACCTTTGAATGGTAGTGTAAATACATTTATTAAAAATGTAAAAACAGAAATATCTTACTCACGTAAGTATTCAGACCCTTTGCTATGAGAATCGAAATTGAGCTCAGGTACAACCTGTTTCCATTGAACACCCTTGAGATGTTTCTACAACTTAATTGGAGTACATTTGTTGTAAATTAAATTGATTGGACATGATTTGGAAAGGCACACACCTATCCATATGAGGACTCACAGTTGACTATGCATGACATAGCAAAAACCAAGCCATGAGTTCGAAGGAATTTGTCCGTAGATTGTGTCGAGGCACAGATCTGGGGAAGGCTACCAAAAATATTCTGCAACACTGAAGGTCCCCAAGAACACAGTGGCCTCCATCATTCTTAAATGGAATAAGTTTGGAACCACCAAGACTCTTCCTAGAGCTGGCCGCCCGGCAAAACCTAGCAATCGGGGGAGAAATGCCTTGGTCAGGGAGGTGACCAAGAACCCGATGGCCACTCTGACAGAGCTCCTGGAGAGCTCTGTGGATATGGAAGAACCTTTCAGACTGGCCAACCATGCCTGCAGCATTCCACCAATCAGGCCTTTATGGTTGGTTGGCCAGACGGAAGCCACTCCTCAGTAAAAGGCACATGACAGCCTGCATGGACTTTTCCAAAAGGCACCTAAAGGACTCAGATCATGAGAGAAAATATTCTCTGGTCTGATGAAACTAAGGTTGAACTCTTTGGCCTGAATGCCAAGAATCACATCTGGCACCATCCCTATGGTGAAGCATGGTGGTGGCAGCATCATACTAGGAGACTAGTCAGGATAGAGGTGAAGATGAACAGAACAAAGTACAGAGAGATCATTGATGAAAACCTGCTCCATAACACTCAGGACCTCAGACTGGGGCAAAGGTGAATCTTCCAACAGAACAACAACCCTAAGCACACAGCCAAGACAAAGCATGAGTGGCTTCGGGACAAGTCTCTGAATGTCCTTGAGCGGCCCAGCCAGAGCCCAGACTTTAACCCGATCAAACATCTCTGAAGAGACCTGAAAATAGCTGTGCAGCGACGCTCCCCATCCAACCTGACAGAGCTTGAGAGAATGTGCTGAGAAAATTTTGAGAAATTTCCCAAATTTGCCAAACTTGCAGTGTCACCCAAAAAGCCGAAGGAGCTTCAACAAGTATTGAGTATAGGGTCTGAATACTTATTTAAATGTGATATTTCCTTATTTTTATACATTTGCTAAAAAATCTAAAGACTTGTTTTTGCTTTGTCAATTTGGGGTGTTGTGAGTATATTGATGAGGGGAAAAATATATTTGATCAATTTATGAACAAGGCTGTGACATCAGAAAATGTGGAAAAAGTCAAGGGCTCTGAGTACTTTCTGAATGCACTGTATATTGTTTTTATCACGTCGAGACAGATACATTTTCATTTAGGGGGGTGGGGGTAGAGAGAGCGAGAGAGAGAGCAAGAGGGATCCCAAGGTATTTGTGTAGCAGTAATATTCATGATTCTGGAGTTAGCAAATAGGCATTTGTCATCCCAGCATAAAACATGCAATGATCACTCAAAATACCAAACAGTTCTCACACGCTAAAGTGACGTAGAACTATGCATATTTGGGGCCTCCACCCTACAGGATGTCATCACCTGAGAAAATAATAGTTACAGACAGAAGGAAATTCTCTTTGTAGTTTGTGGTTACCTACCAATTGACCACCAAAGTAGCTATTAAACTGGTTTGATTGAAAACTTCCCAGACTGGTGTAGGCATAGGGTCTCATCCAGCGATCCTATTGAACAAGTGGCGAGATTGACTGGTGATATCACCATTCAGAGCCAGAGGAAACCTTTAAGTCACTCAGTAATCATCATGACTAACTAATTTACATCTGAGTGTTGAGAGATGTAAACAACATGTTGAATAAATACTGAAAAAAGTCAGTAGAGAACCATTGAACCATAGACTGGCGGCCATGATGTCCCCACTGTGTGTAATGATGAACCGGCAGCTTAGCCCAGCGCTCCGATGTTGCCATCTGTCCGGATCAAAAGAATGCAGCGTGTCTTTCCTTTTCCTAGTCACTGCACTCATTTGGCGTCCCCCACAGAGCCAGGTCGCCCCATTGGCCGTCTGTTCTTTGGCTGTTCAGAATAACTTTTTGGAGGATGATGATTATACAGCATCCTCTGCCAATCCAAATTACAGGTCTGTGCTACAGCCATGGCTCGTCCCTAAAGCCATGGGACTCAGCGAGCCAATGGAGCACGGAGAGTATTTGCATAGTGCAGTACGGTGACAGAAGAGAAAACAGAGGTATTAAAAAAGTCACAGCTGGATTATGGGTGGTTTGGTACCTCCTTCGACCACACCCCACCCAGATGACATCTGATCTCAAATTTCTGTTAAAGAACCAACAGGCTAGTTACCCCAGTGTTTTTCCCTACCATCATTTTATTGGCGGGGTGGGGCGAGACCTGTCTGTCTGTCTGTCCGAGTAGTTGTCACTTCCTTGCTGTGAGAGGAAGTAGATGGATGCAGCAGGTCAGAGGAATCTTTATCAGATATCCAGCAGTGTGGTATGACAGGGCGAAGGGGCCCCTGTATGTTTTAGGGTTATATTTTCCTCTGTTGCTAATGTGTCTTTCAAGGCTGTTTCTACAGAACCAGAGTTGGTTTCAGCAGCACTCTCACATTACCGCCTCCATGATGAAACTTAACTGCCCCTTGAACAATGTTAAGTATACCGTATTGACATTCTCCAGGCATATTTATTCTGAATTACGTACATATGGGAAATGTGATTCAAATCTAACTGTGAAAATGTGTACTGTAGCCTGATTAAAACTCTCTTCAGAGTGATTCTCTGTTGCATGAAGAGCAGTCTGCAGTCTGGACTGAAACTTATGAATGAACTCAGCATAGCAGGGTATTCAAGATGCCTGTACTACCAGATACACAGTATACACAGAACAATTTTACAGCAGACAAAAACTACAAATATAATTCAACCCACTTTTCTCATGAATTATGCCAGACTGGCTGTGTATTTATAGGCATTGGCATTGGTAATCAGATCAGATAACTGGCAGCATTAGTAAACACCCTGCCCTTGGCCCTGCTGGCATTGCCATAGTGACTTGTTTGTTGTCTAAAAGGGTGTGTTTTCTTCAAACCACATTAATGTGGTGTGTGACTAACCCTGGAAACCTCAGTCCTGACAAACACACACACACTCGCACACACAACTGTTCCACTGGAGCACCATGACATAACTGCATACAAATGCTAATTTTAGGCTTCTGACTTTAAACAAGTAGAGTTTGATCCCAGCCAGCACATAATGTTCTGAGAACCATATGTTTCTTAGAGATTGGTAAGAACATGGTTGTCCTATGGTTATTTTGCATACAACCCTCTCACAACTTTCTGGGAATGATGCAGGAAATATGTTTGGCTTTGGAACATTCTCAGCACATTTAGGGAACTTGACAAAAAACGTTATTTTCTTGGTATTTCATTACTTTAACAGAATGTTTCCTAAAAGTTCAAATGTGGTTACAATTCATTTCAATTTTGGTAATGTTCTAGAAACATTCTCTAACTGGTTTGACATTGGGTATGTTCTCATATAGTTAAGAGAATGTTCAGAAACAATGTTCTTCTGTGGAATTTTCAGTACTTCAGCATAACGTTTCTTTGGTGTGACTTTCCACCATATATGGCCATACGAATGTGTAAAGGCAAGCCGATTACCTCGTTTCAAGATGGCTGCTACTTACATTCTGGTTAGCGTTGTGAAGCACAAACAAAATAAACACGGAATGCGTTGATTCACACTGAAAGCCGAGACTCCACAGATCATGAGGATGTCTTATTTGTCTAACACTGACCTACCACCAGCTCCAAGAGTCAATATTTTTTATTTTACTCAACATTTTCACCAAACAGCAAACATCTTGCAAGGTAAGCTTCTAATTGGTCTGTGTTTGCTATAGCTACATGGAGGATATTAAAATCATCCTTATGTTGGTAAGAACAAATCTAGCCTATTGCCAATGTTATCTGATGATGTATGACTTAATGGCAAAATCGAATGTACACCAAGTGACTATATCTTTGCGCATCAAAAATATGACCTTGCTTGCTTTGGTGAGGTTGTAGGCATCCATTACACAGGGGATTGGCTACAATGGCACCTTGGCAATCTTGTAGTCAATATAAGCTTTCCAGGGATATGCAGTTGACCTGGGTGGGACAAAGCAAGGCCTTGAACCTTTCATGCGTAATGCAAACTATTGCTACCTGTCTCAGAGACGTGACTCACTGAGCATAATACATTACATTGTAAAACAGATTTCATTGCTTTAATTTCATCGCTTTAAGCATAAAATATTGTTTCTCAAGAAAATTAAAATGTTAAAACGAAGATTATCGAACAGGAAGCGAATAAGAAGGCAGCTATGAATTAGTATACCAACATAGAAGCTTGAATAAAATACTGGTTGGACTCGGATCAGGAGAGCGATTTGGACGAGGATTTTGACTTGGATTTTGACTTGGCCGACAAAGATTGCTGTAAGTAAATCATTTTCATGACTTTATATTGCTAAATTACTATATGTATTTGTTTTTTTATAATTTGCTCTATTTTGATGCTTTGGATAGAGTTTACATAGGCCTACGTAACAAGTCATTTCAATGTTATATACTGTAATTACAAAGTAGTTATTGTTTATGTTTCATATTAGTTCACTGTTTTGCGGTTTGAAGTGTCATCCTTGTAACTTATGAGAGGCCACCAAACTCTCCTGGCCATTGTTATTTGTGGTTCTCACCTCAGCCTTTGTCTCTAAAGTATTACTGTTTGCTGTGTGTGCTTCACACCTTCTATGTGAGTCACTGTACAGATAACGTTTGGGCTTGGTGTTTTTACTCTACAGTAATGTAGTTTTGTAAAGTTAGTCAACTAATTCTGTGTCTTACAACAATATATCCCTTTATTGTATTCACCACAGAGTGGAGGATGTAAAGGATTTGGATTATTTGAGAGGTACCCCTCCCCAGCAAGCTCCCACGCCGGTCGAGGTCTTCATCCCCCACTGTTATCTCAATCACCCCATCTGATGGTTCTGCATCCACTCGTATTAGGCCTCATGAAAAAGAAAAGAAGGGCTTGTGGCACCATTCGTACTAACAGAACCGGTTTCCCGAGACCAAGGTAAACAGCATGACAAAGACAGTGGAGAAGGGGACCATACGTTGGATCAGGACTAACAAGCTGCTGTTTGTGAAATGGAAGGACACTAGGGAAGTAAACATGCTCACCACACAGCATAAGGCATTCAATAACAACCATGTCTCAAGGAGGGTGAAAAAGGAAGAATGTCCCCATCCCTGTTTCTGTGAAGGACTACAATGCCAGCATGGGGGGTGTCGACCTATCTGATGCTCTCTCAGGTCCTCCACAAGACCAGGAAGTGGTAGAAGATTTTTTTCCCACTTTGTGGATATTGCTACAGTAAATGCTTTCATTCTCCACAAGCAAATGGCCAAAGCAAAAGGTCAAACCCCTCTCTCCCAGTTGGCTTTCCGAGAGCAGCTGGTGTTGGCGATGGCTGAATTGGGGGCCCAAAACGAACTCACAACCATCGCAAGACCCCCCACTCAAGGTGAGCACAACTATCCAACACACATGAGAAAAGGAGGAACTGCAAGCATTGCACAAAACACAGGGAGAAAAAAAGGGTGAAATGCCAGTTCGCTTTTTGTTTCCTGGCAAAGAGGGACTGCTTCAAAGACTATCACAACATGCACAAGCTAGTGAAATCTTATCATCTACACCTGGGATGTAAAATGAACATGAATGCCATTTGTAAATAGTTACGCTTATTTCTATCTTTGCGCATTTTTTTGTGAAAGACACGTGTGTAACCAAGTTTGTGTTTGATAAGACATTTTTATGTATATTTTTATATATAGCTGTTGCTTTTATATTGTTTTTGTAAACAGTTCATTTGTGTGTGGAACCAATACATTGGATATGCCTAGGCTAAACATTCAGCTATGTTGAAAAAACACTTGGATATCCCTTGTATGTCCCCCGACACCACCACAATGATTGAGAGAGGTTTTGGTTTTGTAGATTTTAGTTTTTTCTAGTGAACAATAACTTTTAGGCACATCCAGTGTGCAAAAACAGTGCCATTACCACATTCTGACGCTTTGGTGAGGTTGAAAGGACACTTGAATGGACCATGGATACCCCATAACACCACCAATGTTTGAGTGAGGTTGACATGTTAGAAATTGTGTTTTTGTACTGAAAAAATACCATTTAGGAAATACAAATAAGTCCTTCTGTGGCTCAGTTGGTAGAGCATGGCGCTTGGTAGAGCATGGCGCTTGTAACGCCAGGGTAGTGGGTTCGATTCCCGGGACCACCCATACATAGAATGTATGCACACATGACTGTAAGTCGCTTTGGATAAAAGCGTCAGCTAAATGGCATATATTATTATATTATTATTAATAGCACTGGAATGATCTAATTTACAGACATATGCCAATTTGGAGAGGTTTAGGGACACTTGGAAACATCCAGTGACCAAAGCTGACACCACTTACTAAAACACCTGCCCATTTCTAGTTGTTACGTCTATCAATCCCGATTTTTATCTGATGATGTGGAAGCCATCTGTGTTTCCAGCTCTGGGCATCAATAATTCACTTACAGCTTGCCAATGAAAGGGGTGGTATACAGAAGATAGCCCTATTTGGTAAAAGACCAAATCGCTCCGCTTTTCAGTTTGCTGCAGATAACGACTGGAAAGAGTGGCAAAAAATACATCTATCTGGACTGTTATATCTCCAGCTCTTCATTCAAAGACTCAATCATGGACCCTCTTACTGACAGTTGGGTCTGCTTCGCGTGATATTTTGTTGCTTCTACCTTCCTGCCCTTTGTGCTGTTGTCTGTGCTCAATAATGTTTGCACCATGTTTTGTGCTGCTGCCATGTTGTGTTGCTACCATGTTGTTGTCATGTTGTGTTGCTACCATGTTGTTGTCATGTTGTGTTGCTACCGTGTTGTTGTCATGTTGTGTTGCTACCATGCTGTGTTTTCATGTGTTGCTGCCATGCTATGCTGTTGTCTAAGGTCTCTCTTTATGTAATGTTGTGGTGTCTCTGTTGTCACGATGTGTGTTTTGTACTATATTTTGATTTGATTTTTAATCCCAGCCCCCGTCCCCGCAGGAGGCCTTTTGCCTTTTGGTAGGCCGGTATTCTAAATAAGAATTTGTTCTGAACTGACTTGCCTAGTTAAATAAAGGTTAAATAAATGTTTAAATATATATATAAAGGCCCAGAACAGCTCAATAAAAAAATGAGAAACGACGGTCCATCAGGTCAGTCAATACGGAACATTTCAAGAACTTTTAAAGTTTCTTCAAGTGCAGCTGCAAAAAAAATCAAGCGTTATGATGAAACTGTCTCTCATGAGAACAGCCACAGGAAAGGAAGACCCAGAGTTCATAGAGTTACCAGCCTCAGAATTTTCAGCCCAAATAAATGCTTCACAAAGTTCAGGTAACATCTCAACATCAACTGTTCAGAGGAGACCTGATGAATCAGGCCTTCGTGGTCGAATTGCTGCAAAGAAACCACTACTAAAGGAAACTAATAATAAAAAGAGACATGCTTGGTCCCAGAAACACTAGCAATGAACATTAGACTGGTGAAAATCTGTCCTTTGGTCTGATGAGAGCAAATTTAAGATTTTTGGTTCCAACTTCCATGCCTTTGTGAGACGCAGAGTAGGTGAACGGATTATCTCCGCATGTGTGGTTCCCACCATGAAGCATATAGGAGGAGGTGTGGGGGTGCTTTGCTGGTGACACTGTCTGGGATTTATTTAGAATTCAAGGCACAATTAACCAGCATGGCTACCACAGCATTCTGCAGTGATACGCCATCCCATTTGATTTGTGCTAAGTGGGACTATCATTTTGTTTTTCAACAGGACAATGACCCAAAACATCTCCAGGCTGTGTAAGGGCTATTTGACCAAGGAGGAGAGTGATGGAGTGCTGCATCAGATGACCTGGCCTCCACAATCACCTGACCTCAACACATTTGAGATGGTTTGGGGATGAGTTGGACCGCAGAGTGAAGGAAAAGCATCCAACAAGTGCTCAGAATATGCCAACAAGTGCTACTTCAAGACTGTTGGAAAAGCATTCCAGGTGAAGCTAGTTAAGAGAATACCAAGCGAGTGCAGAGCTGTCATCAAGGCAAAGGGTGGCTACTTTCAAGAATCTCAGATATAAAATATATTTTTGATTTGATTAACACTTTTTTGGTTACTATGTGATTCCATATGTGTTATTTCATAGTTTTGACGTCTGCACTATTAATCAACAATGTAGAAAATAGTAAAAATAAAGAAAAACCCATGAATGAGTAGGTGTGTCCAAACTTTTGACTGGTACTGTATATATTCAAGGAATACCAGTACCTAGTTAATGTGCAGGAGTACGAGGTAATCGAGGTACAGTTGAAGTCGGAAGTTTACATACACTTAGGTTGGAGTCATTAAAACTTGCTTTTCAACCAATCCACAAATTTCTTGTAAACGAACTATAGTTTTGGCAAGTCGGTTAGAACACCTACTTTGTGCATGACACAAGTAATTTTTCCAACAATTCTTTACAGACAGATTATTTCTCTTTTAATTCGCTCTATATCACAATTCCAGTGGGTCAGAAGTTTACATACACTAAGTTGACTGTACCTTTAAACAGCTTGGAAAATTCCAGAAAATGATGCCATGGCTTTAGAAGCTTCAGATAGGCTAATTGACATGATTTGAGTCAATTGGAGGTGTACCTGTGGATGTGTTTCAAGGCCTACCTTCAAACTCAGTGCCTCTTTGCTTGACATCATGGGAAAATCAAAAGAAATCAGCCAAGACCTCAGAAAAAAAATTGTAGACCTCCACAAGTTTGGCTCATCCTTGGGAGCAATTTCCAAATGACTGAAGGTACCACGTTCATCTGTATAAACAATCGTAAGCAAGTTTAAACACCATGGGACCACGCAGCCATCATACCACCCAGGAAGGAGACATGTTCGGTCTACTAGAGATGAACGTACTTTGGTGCGAAAAGTGCAAATCAATCCCAGAACAACAGCAAAGGACCTTGTGAAGATGCTGGAGGAGACAGGTACAAAAGTATCTATATCCACAGTAAAACAAGTCCTATATCGACATAACCTGAAAGGCCGCTCAGCAAGGAAGAAGCCTCTGCTCCAAAACCGCCATAAAAAATGCCAGACCACGGTTTGCAACTGCACATGGGGACAAAGATAATACTTTTTGGAGAAATGTCTGAAGAAACAAAACAAAAATAGAACTGTTTGGCCACAATGACCATTGTTATGTTTCGAGGAAAAAGGGGGAGGCTTGCAAGCCGAAGAACACCATCCCAACCGTGAAGCACGGGGGTGGCAGCATCATGTTGCCGGGGTGCTTTGCTACAGAAGGGACTGGTGCACTTTACAAAATAGATGGCATCATGAGATGGGGAAATGATGTGGATATATTGAAACAACATCTCAACACATCAATCAAATGTATTTATAAAACCCAGCCAGAAGAGGACTGGCCACCCCACCCCTCCTCTCTAGGTTTCTTCCTAGGTTTTGGCATTTCTAGGGAGTTTTTCCTAGCCACCGTGATTCTACAACTGCATTGCTTGCTGTTTGGGGTTTTAGGCTGGGTTTCTGTACAGCACTTTGAGATATCAGCTGATGTACAAAGGGCTATATAAATACATTTTATTTGAATTTGATTTGATTTAGCAGAAGCTTTAATCCAGTGGCCTAAAGTTATGGGTGCATACAATTATTGTTGTTGTGAATGTGATGCATTTTCAAACAACTGCATATAGTTGTAGTGATTTATCCTGATTGCTTCCTCTTTATACTGCAGTAAATGCCCAGCCACATAATTAGCACCCTGGTGTTGTCTACTAGAGGATGTGATATATCAGGTCTAGTCAGCGGGAACCACTGGAGAAGCTGTTGTTTTAAACACCAGCTCTGCCAGAAGGCCTCAGCTTCTCAGACAGGTTTACAACCAACATTGTAAAACCTCTGTTCTCCCCCGGATAGGGTTTTCCTGAACTTGGCTGAAAAGCTGTTTCAATACTCAGGAGCAGTAAAGGAAAGAGGATTAAGCAGTAAAACTCTGAATTATGTCATTTTCATATCGCTTTGATACACTAGATTGTGAGGCAAATTAGCATTTTGAACAGCCTGTAAAGCTAGCATTTCTCACTGCTCGATGTTCTCTGTGAGTTAGACATCTCCGTGTCGTGACTCCAATACTTGT